>NC_053161.1:188613269-188630269 GCF_016835505.1 Polypterus senegalus | reverse complement strand
GGGTTGGTTTAACAGAAACTGTGCCTGTGGCCTTCCATTTTCTGATGACATTCCTTACAGTTGAAACTGACAGTTTAAACCTCTGAGATGGCTTTTTGTAGCCTTCCCCTAAACCATGAGACTGAACAATCTTTGTTTTCAGATCTTTGGAGAGTTGCTTTGAGGATCCCATGCTGTCTGTCACTCTTCAGAGGAGAGTCAAAGGGAAGGAAGCACAACTTGTAATTGACCACCTTAAATACCTTTTAACACTCATGATTGGACACTCCTGTCTATGGCGTTCAAGGCTTAACGAGCTCATCCAACCAAGTAATCAGCATTGAGCAGTGACAGGCAATCAAATCAGCACAATGACAAGGGGACCCACATTTGTGCACAGCCAGTTTTCACATTTGACTTAATTTAATACAACAAAATACTGCTTCACTAAAAATCTTTGTTTGGAAAACACCTCAGTGCTCAGATGTTCTTAGGAAATGAAAGACATATCACTGTTATCTTTTTGTGGAAAGGAGAGTCAATTATTATGCAGCCTGAGAGGGTTCCCAACCTTTTTCATATATATATAATGTAAACACACACACACTATATCCAAAATAGTCCTTGTCTTAAGCACAAGTAGCTGGGAGGGAAGTCAAACCTAATGACTAAAGTTGCTGGATCACCTTGAGCAGGATATTGCTAGGAAGGCAAAATACACAACTCAAATACATTTTAGCGCAGTTTCCCATTTCTAAAGTATTGCACGACATGTGCCACATTCTGACAGTCAATGACGTGATGCCTGGTGTCTTAGTATGGCAAGTTCTGCAGTAATCTCAGTCCTTTCTTTTTCTTTTCTCCATTCTCTGCTGGTGTGATAAGCACAAGACAAGCCTCTCTTTCCTTCTTTACTTGCAGTCTCGTTGTATGCCTTTTACTTGTGGAGGAAAGCTCATTAGTGGTCAGCTCTCGCCAATACACAGAAGAGTCCGGGCCTACAACAGGGTGGATCTCAGATCAGTCTGACTGAGTCACTGGGGATGTCAAACTGCACGACTGCCATCATGAGAGGGTTTTGTAACTCTCCCTGACTTGCTACGGTTATGCAAATGAAGGCTTTCAGAATTTAAATTGCAAATCTTTATTTCAGCTGCTTTACATTTTTGAGAGTACATTTAGCGTACTTCGATATGTCATACCTTTACCATCTGCTCTCAGACATTACACTCGACCAAGTCGGGCCCATCGCACTCACTAGTCAGCCCACCACACTCACTGGTCAGCCCACCACACTCACTGGTCAGCCCACCACACTCATAGCAGGTGTGTTTTGTGTTTATTTTTTGTGTTTATTTCTCATCTAGCTATGGCTGTAACTGTAGCCTACTCTTAGCAGTTTCATAATAAACACTCCAATTCAATTTACATATTTTTTTATGATGTTTTGTATAAACATCTTCAAAACGACCTGTGATAACCTAAAATCAGTAAACAACATTTTAAAGTCATTACAGTGCATTTCCTGTAGTGAGTTTAATTGCTTTATTTGTAAATGCCCCATATTTTATAGAAAAGAGAGATGGACAGGTAACGCAAAATAAACAGAACAGGTGAAAAGAAAACTGAATGAGAGTGATTTGAAATGTCTAAGCAATGCTTGCTTGATATGCTGTCTCTTCTTATGTGGATTACCTGTAGAAAGAGGCAGCACAAAGCCCCAGCCCACCGACTCGGACCCTCTTTGGCGGTGTCATGCTGCACTGAGGCCTGCTTTTGTGAAGGGCTGTGTTTTTAAGGGTCACTCTCATCTGAAACCTGTGGTGCTTCATGTGTGTCTTTTAAGGAGCACTGCAGAAGCACCAAGAGCAGAAAAGTAAAAGAGTGATAATAAAAGAGCACACTAATATGACATGAACTTACTGTTAACAGAACATATGGAACATTTAAACAACATTCAACTATGGAGTGCTCAGTGGCAATCAGATGTGAAGTCACAAAGATTAAAGCACAAACAGTAAGATTCCAACACAGTGAGTGATAAAAGCTGACAGTCCACACACTCAACATTCACAAAGCAAATAATATGTTAAAAAATGAAGCACACACATATACACACAAGGAATTTGTTTTAAAATAAAGTCTGTTGCTTTAAAACTGCTCTGGATGAAGATTTTGAAATTCTAGGAGAAAGTCACCATGTTTTTCTCACCAGACAGTGCATCTATTGTCTTCATCAGATCTTCTTTTCCTGGAGATCATTGAGACAAACTTCTCACACAAGCCGTCTTCACTCATCTTTAGGTTTTGTGGTGTAAATGACTGTTTGCTTCTTCTAAAGGCTCCTTTCACCAAAGTTCAAGTGAGCTCTCAGCAGACTAGGACTGTGGAAACAAAAAAAACCAACAAGAGTTGAGTAGGAAGACAGCAGTCTTAGGTGTGTCACTCATTTGAACACTTAAAGGACATGATCTCCATGTGAAGGTCCACAAACATCTGAGTTTTAGAAACTTAACAAGAGACTCAGGAACTGAGATCCAGTTTTGAACCCAGAGTAAGTAAACAAGAAAACATTTTTGTAACATGTCAACTCAATGACCGTGTCCTCTCTTATCAGTCTGGAGCCCCTTATTGTTCTCCAGTGGATGTGGGAGCCTGTAGGGGTGAAGTCAGGGGAGGTTGTCCTCATGTTGTTTGACAGTCTTAACACCTTTGGTGGAAACCGAGCTGCTGCAACTACACAGAGAAGCTTCACTTTCACTGTCAATCACAATAAATGGTGAAGTAATAACCTCTGTTAGAATCCCTTTTATAAAATCAGATACATTACTTTTCATTAATTAATACTACATTATCTTATTAATAACGTCTCTTCAAAAATAGTGATATGGTTTCATTTTTGACTTCCTCCAACATGTCCCTTCCTTGAGACAGTCATAAATGATCGACACAATGTGCTATGAGGACTCAGCTGTTGATAAATTGTTTATCTTTCTTCATCTCTCAATGATGAACCAGAATATTTTCCGTCAACATCTAGCAGTGAGATTTCTCAGAAGTGGTCAATCCTGCTAAAGTCAGTTCTATAGGAATAAAGCAGCCCTCTGGAAGAAAAAGTAGGAACCTCAGCTTTGGACAGTGGCAGATCGGCTACAATAGCTTAGATATCCTCCTCAGAACCTGCGGACAGTTTTTGTATGTCTTATATGTGGTGCCCAATAGTCCTGGTGTAGATCTTGCTTGGGCTTGTTCCACAACTGCCCTAACTTCCTTACTAACCCCGACTTTCTCTGCTGTTCTTTTTCTGTTTTTGTGGTGGTAATCTGTGCCCCCACCACCTGATCAGGGCAACATGCAGTCCTTACATTGATAGGTTGAAAACCCCGACCATCATCATCAAATGTGAAGAATGAAGACCATGAGGAATGATTGAGATTATTTGTTATGCAGAATGCCTAGTGGGGGCTGGGTGGTCTTGTGGCCTCTGAGTCCCTGCAGATTTTGTGTTTTTCTTTTCTCCAGCTTTATGGAATTTTTTGTTTGTTTCTTCTGTTGTCCCAGGTAATGGACCTTACTTTATTTTTGTTATTTTAGTATAGCCTAATCTTATTTTATATTTTTCATTTTATAAACTTTTCTTTTTCATCTTGTAAAGCACTTTGAGCTACAACCATTTGAATGAAAATGTGCTCTAGAAATAAATGTTGCTATTGTTATTTCCTCATTGGTGAAATCTGCTGTGCTGTAAGGAGTGTGTGGCCTAAAATTGGTAATCGAAGAGAGCATTCCCTGCTGGGGTCACTGTGTGCTGCCGCTACCTTGTCTTCAACTTCTTCTTACAGCTCACCAGTTTCCCACTTCTTGGCTTTACAGGATTTTTTATCTGAACTAATAGGGGTTCTTGATAAAGGCTTTCCTCTGTCGACACTTCTCTCTCTGCTTTTTCTGGATCATCTCTATCCTACTTTAGACATTAGCTGGCTCAGGGCTTCCTTTTCTGCATCATCTGCTTTCTGCCTCTTTTTCTTGAGCATCCTTAGTTCCTTCTGAATTTATGCTTCCTACAGTAATCTGCTGATAGCCTGATTGTCTTACCTTCCTTCAAGCCAGATGCATCACCGCATGAATGACACACAACCTGTACCATTGCATTAATTTTCTTGGTATCATCTCCTTTCTGGGTGCTATCCAGTATACTATTGAAGTCTTCATCCAATTGTACCCTTCAACGATCTGCTGCTGACGATAAATTTGACCATGGCTTAATCTCGAAATCCTCTATGACTTCAGATTCAGCATCTCTTCTTTAACTCTGAGTAGTTTCAGCAAAGAGGTCAAAGGCTCTGTGGTTTGCCTCCTCCATTGATGTACAAGCCATACTAAGAGTTGACTTTCTGGTGGATAGCAAGTGCTTTGCATAGTTAAATTTGCTCATTGTACTTGGACTACTATACCTTGGTGAATCTTCCCACCATGTTAATACTTGAAAATTTGACAAAAGACCTTGAATCTTCTTTTAGTTTCACTCTCCATTCTTGCCACATCCCATGTGTATCTTGTAAGGAACCTCAGGCATAGGTGCATTTGACTTGGATAAGTGGAGAATGATGTTTCATCTCATCTGCTAACAGATAATTACAATGATAAACTTCTTTTTGAACTTCTCCAGATTGTGAAAACCTAATATATGCTTATGAAACATGCATTGGGTGCCGGATATGCACCTTGTCCCCTTTTCCGAAATGAGGGGTATGCACTCCATGTCTAGCTTCAGTGTATGTTTTTGTTTTCCCTTCAAGGAACATCATCAGCCTTGCAGTGAAGAGGAGGAGGAAGGACATTGAGATGTATTTGTATTTTTCCAACATAAAGGGTAAAGCATGTGGTATTGAATGGTATATTGGAAGACATTCTCAGAGATTTCAAGTCTCCAAGGTTTTATTTGCAAGATAACAGACTGAATGAAGCCTTTGATATCACATTGAAATCTTTCAATACCCTATCTGCAGTCAGATGGTATATTGAAGTGTGTATGTGATGAATATTATATGGCTTGATTTTAGAAATGCTGCGGAGTATGCAGATGTGAATTGACAGGTGTTGTTGGACACAAGGGTGTGCAGATTTATGAATTTGTTAGGACTGAGATAAGGAAATGTATGGCATTTTGAGTGGAAATAGAAACAGTAAAGGTAACTTCTGGCCACTTGCTATGATAATCAGTCAGGGTTGGTTCATAACAATAATTCCAGACAGCTGTTTCAAATGGACCCCCAACATCTATTATCAGTTTCTTCCAGGGTTCAGATGGAAATGGCACAGGTGTAGAAAAGGGAATTGGCTTTTTATGAGAAGATTGGCACTGCTGACAGTTTTTAACATGAACTATAACCATATCATCTATACCAGGCCACCAATATAGTTGACACACACGCTGTCTAGTTTGAACATTTCATTGGTGACCTAGAGGAGTGAATGTAACCATCGTGTGACTCTGAAAGAAAGGAGCAATCAGGCGAGCACCACAGAACACATAACCATCTTGTACACTGAATTCATCTCATTATCTGAAATATAGACATGTAACTGTGTCAACAGTATTGAGAGAAGATGGCTAATCATTGGTAATCTGAGTTCTCAGGGTAGCTAATTCACTGTAAAATGCAGAGGCAAAAGCAAAGTCACCCAGTGACAGGACAGTTAGAGCAAGAGACTAAATCACCACAAACTCAGGTTCATTGTCAGAAATGGTGCCATCAGTAACAGTGAAGGACGAGCAAGAGAAACAGTTGACAATGTGATTCTATGCCCTCGGATGATAAGTCACAGTGTAGTTAAACCAGTACAATCACACTGCCCAGCGTGCCATCCACATGTCTGGGTGATCAGACACTTTGAAGGACAACAGGGGAGTCAAAGCCTAATGATTGGTGTGGATAGGAAATTTCAACCCCACCACCAAGCCCTCCATTTCTCAACAGCCCACATACATCCAAGGTCCTCTTTACCAATTATGGAATACTTCAAAGTGCTTTCAACATTTGTGTTGTGGTACTTTTATAACTTAATATTTATATAACTAGCACACCAACACACCATTATAACACATTTTATTATTACTATGCAATTTTTCTTTTGTCTTTCGTTTACCAAAAGGAACAATAGGGAATAATGCCATAATTTCAAAGTGATATATATATTAATTCTTGAATATTTCAATGGACAGCATAGATTTTGTAAGGAACATATCAGTTTAATTTAAACAATTGTAGATCTCAGAAAGCAGAAGCATTAGATATGGTAAATAGTCAAAAAGTACCATAATGACAAACAGCTAACTTAAACATTGCACACTATTAATTCTTGCTGTTTTCAATGGATAACTTAATTTGTAATGTTTTACTATTTTATAATGAACTTCTTAGATTTGTTAAAATGATAGGGTAACTTACTAACTAACTAACTAACTAACTAACTAACTAACTAACTAACTAACTAACTAACAACTCCTGTGGGCTCACCACCTGCAGGAGGAACAGGGTCTGGATGGAATATGATGTGGGCAGCAGTCAAAGGCTGAGGCAACTCAAAAATGTAAGGCAGGGATTCATCCAGGCCATTCTCAGTAAGGGTGGAGAAGTGCTTACCTGGACTGAGGATGTTGTCTGGGAGTCGAAGGAACACTTTGAGGAGCTCCTGAACCCAATGGACACAACCTCTGTAGGGAGGCAGAGCCAAAGTCTGAAGGGAATAAGCCAAGGTAGTTGAGCAACTCTAGAGTGGCAAGAACCCAGAGGTGGATGAGATCTGCCCAGAAATGCTGAAGGTTCTGGACATTGATGTACTGTCATGGCTGACAAGCCTTTTCAATGTTGTGTGGTCATCAGGAGCTGTGCCTGCAGGGCAGACCAGGTTGGTGGTCTCCATTTTTTAAAAGGGGAAGTGGAAAGTATGCTCCAACTATTGGGGTACAACATTCCTCAGCCTTCCTGTAAAAGCTTCTTCTAGGGTACTAGAAAGGAGAAACCAACCAATCGTGGAACCTCAGGGGTTGGGGAGGAAATGGTTGAGTGTAACTGCAGTATGTTACTAATCTGTTTTTGCACATCCCCTTCACAATCAGCCTTCATGTAATTTTTAATATTTAGCTTGTTATCTTAATTAGTAAAACTTACATCCACTCTCCTTCACATTGTACTTTGGCAAAGTTTTTCTGTTATGTGCAGTGGATATCAGACTTTTACCTGCTATGTTATGGAAGCCTGCTGAAGAAATAACATCAAATAACTGGTTGTTCTATTTCTTTTGTATTGTTTTGTTTTTTCCATTATTTGTCTTAAAGTTCAAACAAGAGGCATTTGTAGCTATAAATCTTCAAATATGGAGGTGCCCATAACATCAGTGCCAGGATTGCATTTTGGTATTTGTTACCTTGTATTAATCCCTGAGGGTAAATTGTCTTTTCTCATGACCTTTGGAGGTCAGAGTGCAGGGTAAGCCATTGTAAAATGCCCCGGAGCAATTTTCAGGTTAATGGCTTTGCTCAAAGACCCAACGGAGTAGGATCCCTTCTAGCAGTAATGGGATTTAAACCAGCAACATTCCATATGCTAGTTCATATCTTTAGTCTCTGAGTCACCAAGTTTTATTACTACTGTTTTGTTTTATTATTTAAATTATCTTTTACTTTAACTCTTTCAGGGCTGATGTCGACTTTTGTCAAAAGGAGGAGTTGACGATGGTAATCAACTGTAAACTGTGGCAAAACCAATCGTTATGTTTTAGTTGGACTCTCGTTGCAAGAAGGAAAAGTTAGCTTCATTGGTTTGACCGAGATTTCCTGCGCTCGTGTGAGTAGTAAGGCGCAAAAATAGCACTGACATAATGGCGAGATCAGAGCGAATGCGTAAAGCTAAACATTTCGTGGATGATGTTTTGCCTATTATCTCTGCACTGGACTATAACTTGACGGACTCCGATTTTGATACAAGTGATCGAAAGCGAATGTGAGGTTCCGCTTCAGCTGACTGGTCCCCAGCTAATTGTGCTGCTGAACAGGTTCATGTAGCTGACATGCCTACGGCACTGCTTGCCAGGAGGACTGCCACTTAACAATGGTAAGAGGTAGAAACCAGATTACAATGCACTGCGACCGTGACGCGAAGACAGCCTGGCAGCCAGCCTGCCACACAATCTTGGCAAACTGGCAGCCACAGCATGCAGCAACAAATGTTTAGTGTTGATTTCTGTGTGACACCATTGCTTTTCAGAAACTATGCTTTTGAAAAAATATTCAGCCCTCAAAAGTTAAGAACAATTACCTGTCCTATATAACTAAGACTGCTTCAGGTTTGATGTTAGTACAAAAGAACATTGAACGGTCAAAAAGCTTGTCTGGTCCTGAGTCAGGCACTGCTTGTGGCCTTTACATCAACACCATCTTATTTAATGGCTGCTAATGAAATCTGTCTGTGTCCTTGCTCAGCATGGGGGCTCCCTACACATCAGCCACAAAGAACTGCTAAAGTGGGTTTGAAACTAATGAACTGGCGAGATTTCACTGTCAAAAGGACACAGCATTACAAATGGAGAGGGTGAAGAGCAGACTTGGAGAAACCGTGTCTGTCAGAACTCACTTGTTTCACAGTTCACTTCACTGGCAGATGAACACTAAGCTTCTACACTCTGATGAGTTCAATCCCAGCTTCACTCGAGTCATTTCCGGATGATTTCAACTAATCGAACAGTTTGACCCTCATGTAGAGCAATCAGCTTAAAGCATTAATGAGGCCAACACAGAAGAGAGCTGTGAAACATTAACTTTAAACTAAAAGGATCATTTTATAAGTGACATGAAGTAAAAAAGAAACAAGACCGATATTGACTTTAGACCATACAGCATGTTTGATGGAAGTCTCAGGGTATTTGTGAAAAGACAAACAAGACCAGATAACAAGAGAAACTGACTGCCTTCAAGTACAATGAGTGATGAATTGGTGCAGGGCCTGTAACAGCCGTGATCTGTGAGAACTGCACTTAAATAAGACCAGAAAAATGGGATTTACAGGAAACACACAGCTGGATCTCAAGTTACAAGCAGGGACTTCTCAGGTACTGTAATTATTATGGGCCACTTCAGGAATCTGTGACAAAGCTATCAGCTTGTAATTCTTTAACACAGAAAGCACACTGTAGATGTGTTCAGGAGGGGCTTCATTGTCACATATCAAAGACACATGGGGTCTGACTTATCAGAATTCTGAATGAACAAAATGGACTATCAGGCCCTTCAAGCACTGCTGTAGTCAGCGAGTGAGCACAATGAACACCAGTTTGACTAAATAGTGAGGTGGGCTACAACCACACGGTGTTCACTTTGGACTCAGAGCAGAACTTCAGTACCCGGCACCTTGTCTATCTGTGCCACACTTATGGGGGATTTCAGAAATCCTAAGTCATCAGTGCTTTAGTATGAAACAGTTACATGGATGGAGCCTCAGATTCACAGTAAGCATTTCCTTCTTGCACTGTTTGTGAGGATGTGATAAACCAAACACCTATAAAAGATGACCAGTTCATTCTACTTTGCAGACCCAGACTTCAATGATTTCTTTTCAGGTAAAATTGCCCAGCATCTCCATTCAGGTCATCTTTTAACTGTGTTGTTATTATTTTATCACAGCTATATAATAGAAGTATGTGCTACTGTTTTCTTGGTTTACTTGAAACCAATCCTCAGGTGTTAATAGTCGGCCATGTAGATCCTGGTCTCCATTGATCCTGACCGTGGCATCCTCTGTCCTCAAACCCAACACTTTCAAATCTCTGCCCTCTGCCATCATTCAAAAGTCTTTTCATCCAAACAACAGCACACATTTCTAACTGGGGTGTCTGCACCATGTCACCCTACTTTTCATGCTACCCCTGACATCTTGTTGACATCCTTAATTACTTTTCTTTCTCTTTTCTTTCTGTCCTGATGAGCAGCTCCTACTTCTTCTTGATGGCCCAGATTGTATCCCCAGACATCAGCACTGTTTGGACTCCTGTCTTATACAACTTACAGTTACGTTTTCTTGACAGTTTTAGACCATTTGTACCTCCTCCCACTTTCTTCTATTCTCACACCCACCTATTGTGTCAAACACCAAGGCCAGATATGTGACTTAGTTTATTTGTTTCAGCTCGACATTTCAACTGTCTATGGCTCTTATGCTCTCATTCTTGTTTTATTGAAAAATATTTCTTATAATATCTAAACTTTAAATTACATCAAGATTTTCTTTATATATATATATATATATATATATATATTTATATATATATATATTTATATATATATATATATATATAATTTATATATTTATATATATATATATATATATATATATATATATATATATATATATAACACGCTCTATACTACTAAAAATTAAGGGACCAGAGGTTTTCTTCAAGGCAATGCCACAGGGGACCCATTTTTGGTTCCCTAAAGACCATTCCACATAAAGGTTCCAGAAATAATTTTTATTTATTTAGATCCATAATCTGCTTCATACAGCAAATAACCATGGACAGATGGCGACAGCCTTGTGAAACACCAATTAAAGGGACTCTTGCTGTGTTTCATATTACAGGCCAAGTTCTGTTTTTGATGTGTGAATGTCCTGCTAGGTAGTCTACCATACAGTAAACACTTAATTTTTTACAAATATCAAGCACAGTGTACAAAGAACCCTTCCCACTATGAACTGGCGTTGTCAAGCAATGGTTCTACAATGATCCACATAACCCACTGATGAATTATAAAATGCTAAAATTGGGGTACACCACAAACAGCATTTAGCACATAACCCACGTTTAAATCGAGATGCTGTTATGAGCCAGCATTGGCACCACCAAAGAGGATTAGTGCAAGTCACGCTTGGCAACCAAGAAAATTAACTGTCAACCCTTCGTCTAGCATATACCAGCGTAAAAGTGAAGCTAAGTGTAATGTAGTGGAGTTCACAAAATCCTGTTAAATGAGAAAGAAAACCTCATAGCAAGTTTTCATTGTTTTTGTTCTTTTTAAATTGTCTAATTTTGTGTATTTTTAAAAATTAATCTTACATGTGTACTACAAAATAATTAAACATCATAGCCTAAACCAGGGTTCTTAAACCTTTTTTCCCCTGAGAGCTACTTTTACAAAATGAAAATGGCCGAGAGCTCCTCATGTTTTCTAACGTTTCTTCTCATTGCTTATTTCAACCCAAACAAACTGAATAAGCTCGTTTTGCCTGAACGTTTACAAAATGTCGGTGTCCACAACTCACATTTTGCATTAAAACATCACAAAAATATTTAGTTCACCTGCAAGTGCATTTTGTACGTCTTTATGCATTTTCTAGTGTATCTCACACTATTGAATTAAAACATGAATGCTGTCAAAACAAAACAATGAAATTCCAAATCCACAGATATGACTTATTCATTTGTCACTTTGTCACTTTATTCACAGGTCCAGTTGCATGTGTGATGATTTGTTTAGTTAGTCAGATGCCTGGCACTGAGGTGTAGGGTGGAGTGGAGCCACTGAGGTTCACTCTTCTGGCATCATTTAAATGTTTGTCTGTCAGTCTTGTACTGAACTTTGATTTCATGACATTCATGTCAGACTCACAGAGGTATGGAGACCCAAACAAAGCAGACATTTCCAGAGCTGCTTGGTGAAGATTCTCTTAGTTATCTGGCCTACTAAACTCCAGAAATGCTGAGAATGCTGTTGAGACTTTAACTTTACATTATTTTAAAGGTTTACTAATATATAATATAGAAAATCCAATGTCTGTATGTCTGTCTGCTTTTCATGAGAGAACTAACTCATGGATTTAGATCGGGTTTTTTCTATAATTTGCTTGAACATTCGATTTTGTGATTTCTCTCATTGTGCTATGTATCATAGTTCGCTTGTGGTAACGATTCATTTGCTCGAATCTGAGTGAGATGCAGCGGGCAGAGAGGAGGAGCATTCCTCACTCACTCACCAGCTTCGGGCATGTCCCTTAACTCCGCTTAGCTAGCAAACGAGAGAACAATTGAATTCAACTTTGTTTGATTTTGAAAATAAAGTGTTACTTAGGTCTTGATGAGTTTGAGTGCGGATATTCTCTTAAGTGTCTGCCACATTGAAAAGAGATTGCAGTTCAGATTGTGGATCGTGATTTTGTGTTAAAATGATTCTTATATGATTTTTGGAAAGATCACCCACCCCTAATGTGACTAAGCAAGTTTTCAAATTTATGTAGGATTCATTAACCTTTTGGCGAGCTACTTGGAAAGGGGTTGTGAGCTACTGGTAGCTAGTGAGTGACGTGTTGGAGACCCCTGGCCTAAACCATTGATTAAAAATTTACATTTAAATTGTTATTCATTTCCATCTTTGTCCCGATGTTAATGGGGATTATTTTTGACATATCTAATGTTGCTGATTTCTTAATTGTCAATTAAATTAATCTGACATTCATTACCAAGTGGTAAGATGTACATTAAAAACTCTACTGTTTTTGACAATGACAATATATTTGACAATGACAATATATCACAATAAAATTATTACAGCATTTGTCCCTTTTGCTGTTTTTGTTGTAAGATAAAACAAAAAGATAAAGTATTTAAAAACAATGAAAAACATATGTTGCATATTAAGATCATCAACGTGGCAAGTCAGAGTAGTTCAGAGATGTGAAATGGCACACTTAAAGACCATCAAGGTCCAACCGTGGTGGGCTCCTGTCAACACATTTTAAACCTTCAGCACTAAGGGGATTAGAAAGAAAGCCCCTTGTCATTTTGATTCAAGTCATGATAGTATTTGTATTTACATTGTAAAGTAATAAAAGTATCACATATTCAACTTCATACACCTCAATAATTAAATACATTTGAACTCTTTATTATTTTTATAATAGTCCAGTAGTAAAATATTCAAAATACAAAATGTTCTGCAATTGAGGATTTGTCAGTAACATAGAAACACTTGTTATAATAATTGTCAATTCTGCTCTGGCTCTCATTGTGCTGATGTTCACAGAGTTGTTTGTAAAATGCATAAAATGTCGGGTTGTTTTCAAAACCCTTGTGGGATCATCCATGAGTGTGTCTATTCCTTTAATGAGGAGCTCAGACTGTCTGTAACAAAGAGAAAAAGGACAACACAGACCTTTTGGACTTTAATGACGACTACAGATTTGCAAAACAACAACTTTATATGCAATTAGAAGAAGGCAGAATTGCAAACACGACTTACTGCAGTCAATGCGTGACGCTGTGCTAAACCTTAACATCCATTTGACTTTGTTTTGTTTCTTTTGGTAGGTGAATCACTATAAAGTTAATTTATCCAAAGTTGTTCCCATGGCAGTAGATCTGCTTATTTAAACTTCCCAAATGTTGTAAGTGCAATGGCCTGCACTCGTATGCGAACAACAGCACCGCCGAGCTAGATGCTGATGATGTAAAATACAAATCATTCACATCATCAGTGCACAGGTCTGTCCTTGAAAATGAATCTGATGTGAATGGCCAGTCGTATCACCCAGTCTGACCTTCTGACGACGGTAAACTCCTCCAGCAGGAGTGGCACTGAGACATCGCACCGCTCACCAAAGCTGCAGCTTTCTTTGATGGCTAAATACACAAAATATGTCTGCATGTAAACACATATCCTTGGAATTCTTGTATATAATTTATAATTGCTGCCAAAAGATTTTCATGTTGCTATTTAATACTTACTTGTTTAAAGTGTTTCAAGTATAACATAACTAAAATAATAAGTTTACATTTTTATGTGAATAATAGCATTAATACTGTATTTAATTATGCAGAGCACAAATTCAGAACTATAATATACTTAGGCATTGAGCTGGATGCCTTGTGTCCTTCTTTTGCATTTCCATTTTGTGTTATTATCAATCAGCTATTATTTCTTGATCAACAGCTAAAAAGACCTCCATTTTCTCTGTTACTTATTCTTCTGTTTAATGACAATTAAATGAACTCTTCAACTTTTCACAGCTGTCTCATAATACACCACACATATTTTGTATAGATTGCATCATACTTAAAGTTGGCTTAAAGCTGATGCTGAGCTCCTCTGAGCTCTGATTGATGTTATCAATGATCGATTTTTGGGGCTGCTTAAACCTCATGAGTGCTCAGATAATCGTGGATTGCTGAGGCCCGCATGGAGTTAACGAGAAACACGTTGTGTTCATGTATCCAACTCACCATTGATTGGAAAAAATGTTTACTCAGAAGGGCTTTTACTCAGCTAAATCATGGAATACCATAGAGGAGTTTTAAAAAATCACGTATCACAATACACAACACATACTTTACAAAACCCACACACAAGAATCACAATACATAAAGGCACAGGAACTCATAACACGTACGGAGAACCTCAACACTCCTCTTTATTACATCAGAAATCCAGTCCCTGAAAATACAGAAGATCAAAATATGCAAAACAAACGAAAATATGCAAAACAAACTGAACCCAAATGAATTAAATAAACAATGTTAAAGCAGATAAGTTTGATCTTCAGTACAACGGCACTCCAAACTCTTTCCCACAGATACACATCCTTCAAGGCCTACCTGTATAGCTGCTCCAGTTAGCTCACCACCTATGGTATCTCACAATCTTCCCTCAGGATTAATTCAAGATGCCAGTTGAGTTGTAAGCCTTCCGCCTCTCATCTTCCTTTTTTGACTGTAAAACAATATCCATTTTTAAAACATGCCACTCAATCACAGGATGTTGTCTGGTGGCCCTGACATGCCAAGAAGGATCCTGAAGCGTAGCCAATAGAAACTATCAGGGTACAAGTTATTCAGCAAGTGGTGCAGAGAAATAAAAATGAAATACCACACTTTTACTTATGTAGATTTGTTACAATTTGATTCTCTGCTGACTTTGACTACATAAAGGCCAATCTGTCCAGTAAATCACCAACATGAACAGGCAACAAGAGGACAAACTACAAGTGACCTCAGCACCAATCCCATGGAAAGCCAATGATCTGCTTTTAGAGATCAAAACGAAATCCAAGATTCTCAGTCAAAAATCTGAAACACGTGTCAAAACGCAGCTGATCAAACAAGCCCTAACAGAAGAGAAGTTTGTTTCCATCACAAAATCTTTGCCAAATCAAACAGGAAGCAATTTATAACTTGGCTAGGGGAGAGGGCACATTGGGCCACCATCTTAAACAAGGCCATTAAATGATGTCACATATTAGCAATAACATCATAACAATAGCCATTATGGCTGTCACAATTACCAGAATCATACAAAATGGTAGTGTTTGTGATGTAAAACTGACTCAAAATGATGTCAGGTGATATCAACAACATAAAAACACAAATTAACAATTTCTGCAATTTCATTTGGTAAAATACTTAAGATATTTTTGATTCAATGACCAATGATCTTCTTTGTGTGCCATTTTGCTGTTCATGGAGGTTGCCTGATTGTTTTGATTACCGGGACTCTTTGCCACCACATAAACAGTTGGGACGCAGCACAGGACGTAAATGTGTGTTCAGGTATAAATTGGCAGCACCCTGCACACTCAGCTATCCTCAGTGGATTGAAGACGTTAAAGAAATAGATATACAGTAGTTATTGTCATGTTCAGTCCATTTAACTTCTCAGCAGAAGGGATTTTTTCTTTGCCCCTAAACTTCTAACATTTTGATTTTGCTTGCTTCCTGCTGTTGACCCCCTTCTTGCCCACTCTTCTGGTAGGAATGGTAAAAATGGCCTACTACAAGAGCAACAAATGCAAGAGCTGGGAGATGAAACATCAGTCAAAAGGCAGGCCAAAAATTCAATAAACTAAAGAGATCAAAGATGTCAAGCAGCAAAAGTTAAACTATAAATACAGTAGCTCTTAAACACTGAATAGCTGTTGTGTTTAAAAAGAAATAGCCAGAAATATAATAACTAGAGAACCAGACACAAAAGCAAACATTGGTTTGTAAGTTTATCTATAATTGTAGGCAACCTGGAAGTGTACAACATCAGTCTTTAAAAAGTCACATTAATGACATCAGGACAAGTTGTCCTGTGATAGTAACAATAAACAAATTAATCCTCAATATAACTGCACATATATGACGATGTGAAAGTACATCAACCCTGCTGAGCCAAATAGTGAAAGTGACAGTTTAAGGTTATAAAGGACCGTGAGAACAGACACAGATAACGTGACGGGCCAAAAGATTGTTACAAGAAGGCCAAAATAAATCACTAAATGCCAACACTAAACTGAATCGTCAAAAACTTGAAAGCAATAAAGCAAAACGCCAGGTGTACTAAACCACAAAGAAGAACACTAAGTTCTTAGGAGTCATTACCAATAAACAACAAGGAGGCATCTATAATTCTTAACACAGAATGGCAGCACCCATAAACAAAAACAAGTGGTCAAAAATAGAGACATGATGAGAACTGTTTATTGTGATAGCACGTTGTCACTGACCACAGTGAAAGACATTGGAGAGACTGTAGAGACCACAACTTGAGCCTTTTGTCTGTCAGACTAAGCTCCATGTCCAAACAGCACACATTACTGAAAACACACCATCTGCACCTCGAAGCCTGAAAGTGGCATCAAGTTGTGAGGCTGCTAATCTGCAGCAAGAATGTCTGTGAGGGGAAAATGAATACAGCAAAATATGAAAACTTTCTGGAGGAAAACCTGATGGAGTCTGCAAGAATCTTGTGCCTTGGGAGAAGACAATGAGGGCAAGCATAAAACCAAAGCTCTAGGAGAAAACAACAATTTGAATGTTCTGGAGGGACCGAATTCATATCTCAGTCCAATGGAGAAGTTGTAGATGGACTTGTAAATGGCTGATCAATCACATTCAACATGGCACCTGTCAGATCTTAAACAGTTTGACAAGAAAGAATTAATGGGGACAAACGGCAGAGCAGAGAGAGAGGAAGAGAGATCTGATAACAGACT
>NC_053161.1:188569707-188612769 GCF_016835505.1 Polypterus senegalus | reverse complement strand
CCAGAGGGGACTGGGCGGTATCATGGTCTGGAATCCCTACAGATTTTATTTTTTCTCCAGCCGTCTGGAGTTTTTTTGTTTTTTCTGTCCCCCCTGGCCATTGAACCTTACTCTTATTCGATGTTAATGTTGATTTATTTTTTATAATTATGTCTTTCATTTTTCTATTCTTTATTATGTAAAGCACTTTGAGCTACTGTTTGTATGAAAATGTGCTATATAAAATAAATAAATAAATGTTGTGTCTCTTTTAACACTCCTGCCTGTAAAAGCCCCGTTATCGTGCATGTTTGGTTACTCATTTTGTAAGTATAATATAATGAAGTTATTTTTAAAAGTAACACCACACCACTCAATAGAGACTGATTCCACGTGTGTTTTTGGATTTGCTGCCGTCAGTGATTTTTTAATTTTTTGCTTAGCTCATTTCTATCACCTAGGAGCCTTTTGACAAAGGAAAACTCTGTAAATATACTTGTGCATTTAAACAGAGATTTATAAGAAAGCACAGGAGGCTATAGTGAGGTTTGCTGGTTTAACTAGAGGCCTTTAAAACACACTTTGGCAAGCTACGAGTACGTCGGTCATTTTTTCAACTGTTTCCAAGGCACATAGCTCGCCAGCGTCTGTATGAACTTCTTAGAAAAATTATTTCTTTTATCTTTGTATAGGATTAAATAAAATATAACTATTCTTCATGCAGACTATTCATTATTATTATAGGCGCTAAACGAGTATGTTTTTTTTAAAAAAACAGATGGCTGAATCTTTAATATTAATATTTATAAATTAGATTCTGAAGTGCGTGCGTGAGCGTGCTCGTGTGTAGTCGCATGAGCGCGCTTGTACATGCGTATAATATAAGATGCAGCATTTTTTTCTATCTACGTGTATGACGATTAATGTACAAATTCATAGGACTGAAGCAAACAATAGTAGTTTTTTATACCGAAACGGGTAATCCAATCAAGTATTTTTTGTCTCGGAGTCTGAAAATTCAAACAGGGGCCTCTCCTATGAGAATATTCAGGAGTGGCTTTAAAGCGCAGGCCGGTGGTGCATTAATTCCGACATAATAAAAGTATTCTGAACGACCTGCAGAAGGGACCCGCTGGTCAAATGCCTACTGTTTGAAACGGCGCTCTGTCGGAGCCGCCTGTTTTTTGAAGGCTGAGATAACGAAACATTTTTGCTTTACAAGCTCTCATCTGGACAACCGGTTAGAGACAGACTCCAGGAACTTACTGTAACGGTGTTTTCATTCATTTCGCTAAATGTAATTATTTCTATACAGAATAGTAACCCAAAATCCAGGTGGTTTTAGACGTTTAAGTAATATAATGTTATGTTAAAGTTATTTTTAAAAGTAACTCCACACCGCACAAGAGACACAGATTCCACGTGTGTTTTAGTATTTGCTGCAGTTAGTGGTTTTTAATTTTTTGCTTAGCTCATTTCTATCACCTAGGAGCCTTTTGACAAAGGAAAACTCTGTAAATACACTTGTGCATTTAAATGGAGATTTATAAGAATGCACAGGAGGCCGTAGTGAGGTGTGCTGGTTTAACTAGAGGGTAGGGGATGTAAGAAGCACTTTTCTGCACCTCTGAAGTTCATAGAACTAAAATCATGTTTTTTAAATCAGCAGCTTTAGCTCATGCTAGTGACCTCATATATGGGAGCCAACAGCTCAGCACGCTTGTATAGCTCACAAAATAGCAGAGCTGATTACTCTTTCTGCATAAACTAATGATCAGATATTCAAGTAATTCTTAATTAAATACTAAAGCGTTAGTGAACAAAAATACACGTTCAGTAGCCAGGTAAAACGGCCAGTTGCTTTAACATGAAAATAAAGCATCTTTAGAAAATAAACCATCTAAAAGCATCTTTGTAAAGGTCCAGTTTCAAAACATTATAAGAAAAATCCTTGTTTCCAAAAGAGTTCTGCCCCTTTTCCCAACAGTTTTCTTGACTGATCTTTGGAATCATTAGTGCCTTTCTGATCACATCCATCCCAAACATAGCATAGAACTTAATTTCTGTACTCCTTTTAAATGAGAATAGCCAGTATAAAGTCCCTAAAGGAACTGGAGACATCTGATATCTTCTGTCATATATCTTTTCTTGCCAGCCCAAGTCATTCAGATTCTGCTTACAACACAAATGTACGATTTTTTTTTTCTCAAATGGCCAAATCTTTGGCCTGCTAATCATGAAAAAATCAGATTTTATTCTCATGACACTTTATTTGCATATTTTGTTATACCTGTTTAACTTTTATTGACATTTATCTATCTCTATATTTATTTTTCTGTATCAGAATGTAGTTTAAGTTAATTTGTTTTGGGTTCAATAGATGTGTTTTTCATAATTTCAATTCTTATTTTCTTTTTTTCACATCTTTGAGTCCTCTTTTTGTTACTTTGCGCCCCCTAGCGTGGTCAGCCCAGAGTTTAAGAACCACTGTTGTAGGGTTTTATTTGTAAAACACTCTGCGGCATTTCAAGCTAAGTTAGATTCGCTTGTTTATTCAGCCGTCCACCGGTGTTCCATTTTTATTATAAATTGTATTTAGTCTCTCTTTATTTACTAAACATTTTATATGATGATTAGAAAACAGTTATCTTGTTCAGGATTTAATTTAAAACAGCATTTTCATCAACAGGTTATAAACACTTTGGTACTCAGGGGGCTTTGTATAATACAAAGTTATAGAAATTCTGTTAATGCTTGGTAATAGCCTTCCATTTTAAAGCAGTTATGACCCCCTGAAAATAAGAACGGTTATAGGAGGTTATAGGAGCAGATACACTACAGGGCTGAGGATTAGGCTTATTTTGGACACGTTAGGCCAATCAGGATGGAAAATGTTTTAGTGAATAGTTACATCATATCTATTATAGGCGTTAGCACAAGGATTAAAATTTTACTAAAACTATGAGGTTTTATTCTTTCTTTTAGGTAGTCCAGGACGGCTGTCATTGAAAACTGCTTTTCCCCTCAGTTTGTGAAAAAGCGCCCTTGGATTTAGGAGCATTCAGGGTCAAGGGATGTAAGTTTGAACTGTGATTCCAAGTGTCTGCAAACGTCTTGAATACGAGTCAAAGGACCAGGGTTTGTGTAGGTTTCATAGTCAGGGGCAGAGTTAAGCTAGACATTATTATTTCAAAAGGAAACATTGACTCGCCCCTATCACAAAGATAAGGCAGTAAAAACTAAAATTTACAAATACTAAGTCACAGAGGAGATTAAAAAACATCTTAAAACCGGATTGACAAGGGATCACCCCAAGCTCACCGCACACTACAACCGAACCTACATGTTCTGCGGTATATTATCAGCTAAATGGTCATCTATGTAGGCACAGGATTGTAAAGAGTTGGGGAAAACATTATTTAACATCTGCTAGTATGAGGCTGATTAACATGAGCCGGTTATTGTTAGAATCTTATCTGGCACTAAAAGTGAGGCTTGTGTTCCTCCTGATTCAGGAAGAACATTAAATATTGGAGTTTAGAATATGAACTAGACTGGTAGTCTTGATGGTGAGGACATTTGTGCCAAAGTAAATAAATAAAGTTAATTATGAAGTAAATAACCACATGAAAAAGTGGAGTGATTACAATTTGAAAAACTGCCATGATGTATAAAAACATTTGAAATAAATAATAAGCTTTTTTGACATGCGCAGTCTGGAATAGTCTGATTGTGTCCTAAAGAGTTCATTTTTAAATAAAACTTAAAAAGGCAACTTAAAAATATTAAACCTGAATAAAAAACACAGAAGTATCATTTAATGATATCAATTAGGGTTAAGTATTATCAAGCACCGGGATCTAGTTATAAGGTTTATTTAATTGAGTTATAAACAAAATGATTGGTTGCATTTTGATTTGAAATTAACAATAGTTTGATAGAGCTTTAAGAATTAGAATGCAAGACAAACCTCTACACTCTATAACAAATGTTGCTGTTCCAATAGGAGTATCTCAGATCTCTGTTTTATTTTAACCTTTTGACAAGAAGCCCCTGGTCAGGGAAATATACCACCTATGTTGTAAATGAACAGTGCCGACATGCTAACTAAATAGATATAATCTAAAGATATTTTAGAATATGGCCCTGGGCACTATCCCGATGATTCTGACAAACTAAAGGGTCTGCACTTAATTGTCCAACTTCCTGCGGGTGCTATGGATCTTGTAATGGAGACTGCAAAAGATTCTCTAATCTTTACTCTGTAATGGTCAATATGACGGAGATCTAGCGCCTGTGTCCGCAGTGTTAATCAGTCGTAGGACATGATGTTCAAAATTCACCTCGGGTTTACAGATAGGACGAGTGTGGCGTGTGTTCTGTATTCTCTTTTCTGTATTAACTATTCACAGTGATCATATTCCCGAGACCTTAGGTTTTTTATGCCGAAGTACCTTTCACTGACCCGAATAAGAGACATCAATCAAAAGGCTCTTGCCACAAAGGAGGCCAAATCAGGCTGGTGGGGTGGGAGTCTCTTTTCAAAGAGTATAAAAAACTTTTTCAGCGACGTGTTTTGACCGGTTAACAATCAGCATCTCTCCGTCTATTTTCCTGATCAGCCACGACGGTCTACGGACCAGACGGCCCCCTACAACGGCCTATTTTGACCTGAGGCTATCGTGCCCGACTCCGAGTACTCTGTGCCTAACAGCTAGCCTAAAGACCAGCCTTCTCGGCCGGACCTTCTTATGCCTTTAACTGAAGTAAAAAAGAAATGAAGTAAAAAAAGAAACAAACTAATATTAACTTTAGACCATACAGCATGTTTGATGGAAGTCTCAGGGTATTTGTGTAAAGACCAAACAAGACGAATAACAACTAGAAACTGCCTGCCTTGAAGTACAATGAGCGATTAATTGGTGCAGGGCCTGTCACAGCCGTGATCTGTGAGAACTGCACTCAAATAAGACCAGAAAAACGGGATTTACAGGAAACACACGGCTTGATCTTAAGTTACAAGCAGGGACTTCTCAAGTACTGTAATTATTATGGGCCACTGCAGAAATCTGTGACAAAGCTATCAGCTTGTAATTCTTTAACACAGAAAGCACACTGTAGATGTGTTCAGGAGGGGCTTCATTGTCGCATATCAAAGACACATGGGGTCTGACTTATCAGAATTCTGTCCAGATTAAGTGGGTCTAAGAAAACAAATAAATGAACAAAATGGACTGTCAGGCCCTTCAAGCACTGCTGTAGTCAGCGAGTGAGCACATTGAACACCAGTTTGACTAAATAGTGAGGTGGGCTACAACCACACGGTGTTCACTTTGGACTCAGAGCAGAACTTCAGTACCCGGCACCTCATCTATCTGTGCCACACTTATGGGGGATTTCAGAATTCCTAAGTCATCAGTGCTTTAATATGAACAGTTACATGGATGGAGCCTCAGATTCACAGTAAGCATTTCATTCTTGTACTGTTTGTGAGAATGTGATAAACCAAACATCTATAAAAGATGACCATTCATGAAAATTCATCCTACTTTGCAGACCCCAACTTCAGTGATTTCTTTTCAGATAAAATTGCCCAGCATCTCACCTCAGGTCATCTTTCTAACTGTGTTGTTCTCATTTTATCACAGAATACATAACAGAAGTATGCAATGCTGTTTTCTTATTTTACTTGAAACCATTGCTCAGGTGTTAACAGTCGGCCATGCAGATCCTGCTCTCCACTGATCCTGACCACAGCATCATCTGCCTTCAGACCAACACTTTCAAATCTCTTGTTACCAAATCTCTCTACTTATGCATCTGCCATCCTTCAAAAGTCTTTTCATCCACTAACAGCATGCATTTCTAACTGGGGTGTCCACACCATGTCACCCTACTTTTCATGATACCCTTGACACTTTGCTGACATCCTCATTTATTTTTCTTTCTGTCCTGATGAGCAGCTCCTACTTCTTTTTGATGGCCCAGATTGTATCCCCATACATTAGCACTGGTTGTTCTGCTGTCTTATACAACTTACAGTTATGTTTTCTAGACGGTCTTTGACCATTTGTACCTCCTCCCACTTTCTTCCATTTCTTAATCCTTAATCAGTTCCATGATGGCTGTTTGACATCCACCTCTTGTGTCAAACATCAAGGCCAGATATGCAACTTGGTTGACTTGTTGGACTTGTTCGGCTTTCCATGGCTCAGATTCTCTCATCTGCTTCTTCACGACACATGATAACATCTGCCTTTCTAGCATTTACTTTTAATCTTTTTGTGTTTTATTGAAAAATATTTCTTTTAATACCTAAACTTTAAATTACAGCAAGACAGCAAGGTTACAATCATCAATTCTTGGATTCTTGTTCTAGGAATGGCTTCACTATTAACATCCTAATGTGGCCTCCTTTTTATTCACAAAGAAGAAATTCCAGTGATTATGTTCTTCATTTCCATCCTAGTAAAAAGAAAATCACTCCACAAAAAAAAGAAAACTTCCAACTCCCGTGATTTATTACCCAAGCACATATATTCCTAAAGCCGTTTATCATACACCACAAATGACAATTCACAATGACACTTGACACAGCTGTCTTTTACACAAAACCCCAACAACACGTCACACAAAAACACCGCTCTACACTCTAAAAAATAAAGGGGGCCAGAGGTGTTTTTCAGGACAATGCCAAAGGGGAATCATTTTTGGCTCCCAAAAGGCCCTTCCACATGAAGGTTCTAGAAAGAACTTTTATTTATTTAGAACTTTTATTTATTAATACCCATGAACAGATGGTAACAGCCTTGTGAAACACCAATTAAAGGGACTCTTGCTGTGTTTCATATCATAGGCCAACTTCAGGGTTTCTTCATCTACGAATGTCCTGCTAAGTACTCTACCATACAGTAAACACTTCATTTTATTTTTCTAAATATCAAGCACAAAGTACAAAGAACCAACTCCATTTGTAAAAACCCTTCCCACAATGAACTGGCATATTGTCGTGCAATGGTTCTACAAAGATCAACAGAACCCTCTAATGAAATATAAAATGCTAAACCAGAGTATTCTGAAAACTATCCTCTTCTACAAACTTCTGCCTTCTGTGTATTTTTTTTTAATTTACTCTGTATGTAAAACAGCCTTAGGTTTGTAAAAGGCGCTATATAAATGTAACTTATTATTATTATTCTATGAAGAACATTTAGCACATAAGCCACATTTACAGTACATCAAGTCGCTAATCTGAGTTGTTATTGGTTCTACCAAAGAGAATTAATGCAAGTCACACTTGGCAACCAAGAAAATGAAGTGTCAACCCTTAGCCTGGCACATGCCAGCATAAAAGTGAAGTTAAGCGTAATGTCATGGGGTTCACAAAAGTCCCATCCAATGAGAAAAAGAACCTCGTGTAATGTTTCCATTTTTGTTTTGTTCTCTAATTTAGTGGAATTCTTGTTTAAATTAATCTTACTTGTTCACTACAAAATAATAAATCCTCATAGCAAGCCATTGATTAAAAATGAGCACCATTTCAATTGTCATTCATTTCCAGCTTTGTCCTGATGTTAATGGAGATTTTTTTTTAACATATCTAATGTTGCTGCATTCTCGCTATTGATTAAATTATTAATCTGCCATTCGTTACCAAGTGGTAAGATGACATTAAAAACTACTATTTATTGAAAAATGACAATATATATCACATTTACATTATTACAGCATTTGTTCCTATTGCCATTTTTGTTAGTGAAAGACAAAAGAAAATTTTTAAAAAAGTAAAAAAAAGGTGTGTGTTCCATATTAACATCATTATATACTGTATATATAAATAACGAGTAGCAATTCTAAGTCAAAGTAGTTCAGAGATGTTTAATGTCCAAGAAAAGAAAGTCACACCTAAAGACCTTCTAGGACTAACCCTGGTGGGCTCCTGCTGTTGTATTTTAAACCTTCTGCACAAAAGAGGATTAAAAAGAAAGCCCCTTGTCATGAGAGTATTTGTATGTACATTGTAAAATAATAAAAAGTAACATAGATACAATTGCATGTACTTCAATAATTAAATACATTTGAACTCTTTATTATTTTTATAATAGTCCAGTAGTAAAATATTAAAAATCCAAAATGTTCTGCAATTGAGGATATGCCAGTAAAACAGAAACACTCGTTATAACAATCGTCAAGTCTGGTCTGGCACTCATGGTGCTGATTTTCACAAAGATGTTTGTGATTACATTAAAGGCCTAACAAGGTGGGCTGCTTTCAAAACCCTTGTGAGATCATCTAAGGTGTGTTAATTCCTTGAAAGCTTATTGAGTGAGGAGCTCAGACTGTCTGCAGAGAAGAGAAAAAGGACAACACAGACCTCTTGGAATCTGCAAAAAAACAACTTTCTATGCGATTAGATGAAGGCAGACATTGCAAAGACAACTCACTGCAGCCAATCCTGTGACTTCTGTGCTAAACCTTTGCATCAGTTTGACTTTTTTGTTGACGTTTTGGTGAGTTATTCACTATAAAGTGCATTCTTCCAAAGTTGTACCCATGACAATGGCCTGCACTTGTGTGCGAATAACAGCACCGCCAAGCTAGAGGCCGATGATGTAAAATACAAATCATTCATAGCATCAGTGCACAGGTCTGTCCTTGAAAATGACACTGACGTGAATGGCCAGTCGTATCGTCCAGTCTGACCTTCTGACGACAGTAAACTCTTCGACAGGAGTGACACGGAGACATCGCACCGCTCACCGAAGCTGCAGCTTTCTTAGATTGCTAAATACACAAAATATGTCTGCATGTAAGTACATATTCTGGGAATTCTGCTGTATATTCTTGTATATAATTTATAATTGCTGCCAAAAGATTTTCATGTTGCTATTGAATACTTACATGTTTTAAATGTTTCAAGTAAGACGGTCATAAAATAATAGGTTTACATTTTTTATGTGAATAATGCCATTAATATTTAATTATACAGTGCACAAATTCAGACCTGTAATGTACTCAGGCATTGAACTTGATGGCCTTGCGGCCTCTTTTGCGTTTCCAATTTGTGTTATTATTTGTCAAAAATGATTTCCTTATCAACTACTGAAAAGGCCGCCATTGTCTCTGTTGCCTATTCTTCTGTTTTATGACAATTAAATAAACTCTTCATCTTTTCAGAGCTGTCTTAAAGCTGATGTTGCTCCCTCCTCTGAGCCCTGATTGATGTTATCAGTTATGGTGCTCACATAATCGTGGATTGCCGAGGCCCACCTTGAGTTAACGTGAAACACGTGGTGTTCGTGTAGTCGACTCACAATTAATTGGAAAACACTTTAAATCAAGCAGAGTTTACTCAGCTAAATCATGGGATACCACACAGGAGTTTTAAAAAATCACGTATCACAATACACAACCATACTTTACAAAGCCCCACACACATGAATCACAATACATAAAGGCACAGGAACACGTAACACACACCAAGAACATCAACCCTTCACTTTATTGCTTCAGAAATCCAGTCCCTGAAAATACAGAAGATCAAAACATGCAAAACAAACAAAAATATGCAAAACAAACTGAACCCAAATGAATTAAATACACAATGTCAATGCAGGTAAGTTAGATCTTTCCCACAGATACACAGTCCCTCAAGGCCCACCTGTTTAACTGCTCCAGTTAGCCCACCGCCTATGGTATCTGACAATCTGCCCTCAGGATTAATTCAAGATGCCAGTTGAGTTGTAAGCCTTCCGCCTCTCATCTTTGCTTTTTTGAAAACAATATCCATTTTTAAAACATGCCACTCAATCACAGGATGTTCTCTGGTGGCCCTGACATGCCAAGAAGGATCTTGCAGTGTAGGCAATAGAAACTATCAGGGTACAAGTTATTCAGCAAGTGGTGCAGAGAAATAAAAATAAAATATCACACTTTTACTTATGTAGATTTGTTACAATTTGATGATTCTCTGCTGACTTTGACTCAATAAAGGCCAATCTGTCCAGTGAATCACCAACATGAACAGGCAACAAGAGGACAAACTACAAGTGACCTCAGCACCAATCCATAGAAGGCCAATGATCTGCTTTCAGAGATCAAAACGAAATCAAAGATTCTCAGTGAAAAATCTGAAACACATGTCAAAACACAGCTGATCAAACAAGTTTGTTTCCATCAGAAAAATTTTTGCCAAATCAAGCAAGAAGCACCTAACAATTTATCCCTAACCTAGGAGAGAGGGAACACTGGGCCGCCATCTTATAGAAGGCCATTAAATGATGTCACACGGTGGTAATAACATTATAACCGTAACTAATATGGCTGTCACAATTTTTTGTTGGCCAAAAAAGCTCAATTAAATCCTTTATGATCTAATGTTGTATAACAAGAAAATGTGAAACCTGCCAAGAGGTGAACACTTTTCAAAGGCACATCTTTAAATATGTTTAAAATAAAAAGTGAAAAGGCAGAAGTGTATTCAGCAATACACAGGCCAACACACCAAAAGCCAAGAAAAAAGGCCTGAAAAAGACATAAATGGGTCGGTGAAAATCAAAATAAAATCAAATCCTAACAACCAGCAGCATAGAATAAGAGCAAAAATTGCCTTAAATGAAACAAGAAAAAATAAAACCTAAATTTATGGCAGCAGTAAACAAAGTGAAAATCCTGAGATAAAACTCAGTCTGACTTGATAGAGATGTCAATAGCATGTTGGAGTCATTAGAGATTTAGAATTAGAGGCAATAGAATTCTACCTCAAACTTTGTGCCAAGCATTAATCGCCGTCTTTGCTAAACAAAATAAGGACTTATTACAATGTGCATCATACAGACCAATCTCACTTTTGAATAATGATGATAAGATACTCTCCAAAATCCTAGCTAGAAGGATGAGAAAGTGCTGCCTTCGGTAACATCACAAGATCAAACTGGATTTCTTCAAGTCCGACACTTAGCTTTCAATCTCCGACGCCTGTTTAATGTAATATATTCACCAGCAAAGTCAAACACCCCAGGAGATATTATTATCGCTGAATGCAGAAAAAGCATTTGATATGATTGAATGGCACTACCTTTTCACTACATTAGAGGAATTTAGGTTTGGCCCAAACATTTGTGCTTGGATCAAACTACTGTATACCAATCCAGAAGCTTCAGTTTGTATTAACAACATTTGTTCAGACTACTTTAAACTAGAACATGGTACCAGACAAGGATGCCCCTTGTCACCATTGCGGTTTGCCATCACCATTGAACCTCTGGCAGTTCACTGTCGAATTGCTGATCAGATAAAGGGGATTATCAAAGAAGGACTTGAACAGGAAATTTCTCCCCATGCAAACGATATGGTACTGAATATATCAGACCCACAAAATACTGTGCCTGCAGTCCAAACAGCACTAATAGAAATTCAAAATATTTCTGGTCTCAGAAATAATTCGAATAAAAGTGTACTCTTTCCAGTGAATTCTCAAGCATACAATATTAGATTGGACACCTTCCCTTTTATCATCGCAGATCAGTTTAAATTCCTAGGGGTAAACTTCACAAGTAAACATAAAGTTCTTTATCAACAAAATGTTGCCATCTGTATGGAAAAAATTAAGCACGACTTACATATATGGTTAATAATACATCTCACTCTAGCTGGAAGAATTAACGTTGTTAAGATGAATATTCTTCCTAAGCTTCTCTTTTTATTTCAAAACATTCCAATATACATCAATAAATATTTTTTAAGCAATTAGATTCAACAATAACCTCATTTATTTGGGACTCAAAACATCCATGTATCAAAAGAGCGACCCTACAAAGACAAAAGGCAGAAGGTGGCAAGGCTCTACCCAACTTTCAGTTTTAGTACTGGGCAGCAAACATACAAGCTATAAAAACCTGGACACAAATAGATGAACATACACAGGCCTGGTCCGCAATAGAAGAAAAATCCTGCAGTACTTCATTATATTCCCTGCTTTGTGCCCCAATAAATGCAAGTTATAGCCAATATACTAATAACCCAATTGTGCTTCACTCACTCAGAATATGGAACCAATGTAGAAAGAATATTAAGATGGAGAATCTTTTATCTGTGGCACCTCTGCATGAGAAACACCTCTTTCAACCCTCACAAACAAATGCAGTTTTTAATATCTGGAAAATATTTGGGATTAAATTGCTTAGAGATCTTTATATAGATAACATCTTTGCATCCTATGAACAATTACATGCCAAATGTAGCTCTCCAGCAACACATTTCTTTCACTATCTTGAAATTAGGAACTTTGTTAAACAGAACCTGCCCAGTTTCCTCATCTCGTGCCCTCCTCTATGCTGAAAAAATATTGGTCAACTACGAGGGCTCAGACAGCATTTCTGCATTTTATAAAATTATTTTACAGTCCCTCCCTTTCAAAGATCCAAGAGGACACTGGGAAAAAGATCTCTTAATCAGTATATCAGAAAAGGAGTAGAAAGTATTCACTCGAGCTCCATATGCACAAAGCATACAATTATTCAATTCAAAATTATATATCGAGCACTGCCTTGTTTAAAACTGTCCAGAATGTTTCCAGGACATGATCCAACCTGCGAACGCTGCAATCAAGTCCCAGCCTCACTGGGTCACGTGTTCTGGGCCTGCACCAAATTAACATCATTCTGGACAAACATTTTAAATTACCTTTCAGACAGCTTTGGTCTCACAATCCCTCCTAACCCACTAACAGCTGTGTTTGGTGGGCTCACAGAGGGGCTTAAAGTGGAGAAGGACAAACAAACTGTGATTGCCTTCACTACACTATTGGCACGCAGACTTATTTTGCTAAACTGGAAGAATCCTAACTCTCCTCTGTTAAGTCAGTGGGTAACCGATGTTTTATATTATTTGAAATTGGAAATAATCAAATTCTCTCTTAGAGGATCTATACAGAAATTTTTCAAAGCCTTGCAGGATCTAATCAATAATATTTTCGAATAAGCATTTAAAGCACTAATGAAGTAACTCTCTTCTCATTTCTTTTTCCTCTCTATTCATCTTTCTCCACCTATTAAACTCATCAATTTATGTATTTTTACAAGCTTTAAGTTTTACTCTGATGGCCATGCTCTCTTTCTCAGGAGTGGGAGTTGATTTATTTTCAGTCCTAGTTTTTGTAAAAATTGATCTATTTGTATGGAATGATTACAATAAAATCAATAAGATTTAAAAAAAAAAAAAAAAAATTTATGGCAGCAGTAAACAAAGTGAAAATCCTGAGATAAAACTCAGTCTGACTTGATGGAGATGGCAATAGCATGTTGGAGTCATTAGAGATTTAGAATAAAATTTTATGTCACACATTAGTCAGACTTAATGCACTGCTATCAGGATTGACAAGAAACAGTAAAATAAAGAAACAGCGAGCATGGCAGCCAAGAGTAGCAACGAAACATTAAAATGAGAATTTCACTCTGCTGTGTACATGTGACAATACACTTACACTAAACAAACAGAGCAAGGATTTTTACATTTTACATCTATCATTACATTTCATTTTTCTTTTTCTATTTGTGAAGCACACACATAGGTGTGAAACTGCGCTACAGAAAGAAATGAATGTCGATGTTGTTTAAGATCTCCAGGCCAGGCAACTCCATCCTGCTCTGCCAGCTCAGTATAATTTAACGTCTTTGTTACCAACAGTCAAGTACGAGATTCTGAAAGTCACCTGCAGCCCTTCCAGTTTTCTGCTTGAGTAGAATATCACAAGTTACTCTGAGCAGCTTATTAGTTTTTTTCTCCTTACCTGTTTATGTGTCTGATGTCCCGTGAACTGACGACGTGACTTTATTCAATATGCCGCTGCAGGTCCCTCGATTTCAGCAGATGTTATCAGTTCTGAGGCCAAACCTGAGACTGCAGCAGGACTCGGTGTGTCTGTCAGCTCTCTGGCTGCTCTTCTACATTAGAAACACACTGAAATGAGGAAGTTTAAGTTTGTGAATAAAGTAACAAACAGGAATGCAGTCTGGTGAGTTTTCATCAGCCAAGGGGCCCACTTTACCACCTGGTGCTCCTTACTAACAGATATTAACAGACACAATTACAATACTGACGTGTGGGCCTTTCTTCAGATTACAGACGCACACAGAGTGGTGGCCACAGTGGCTCAGCGTCTGCCTCTTTACCCTCAATGGTCCATTTTCTCCCATTCATTGCTTCTGAGCACACAAATTAAAAAGCAGGGATGAGCGACATGCTTTGTTCAAACTACAGTAAGTAGCTTATTTCTTATTGAAATGTATTATTTTTCAGTGAGTCATAAATTGTCTAGATTTTCTTAGGGCTCTGTCAGTACAGCTCTGGGTTGCTGTGTTCATGGTTCAATACAGTTATTATTTTACCATTATTAATTATATTACATAAGTGTCCTAACTTGTGATTTATTATTATTGTTATTTTTCTTTCTGATTTTATTCCATTTCTCGAATGCCTCTGTGTTGTTGAGGACAACTGCGCCATTGTTAAACCACCGTGTACAACCTCACATGTGATACCAAAAACACCCCATTCCCACTCCTCCAGTCAGACCTGAATGATTAATCTGAGGAGATGTGACTGGCCAATGTACAGTATAGACAGGCTGTGTACGTGTAAAGGTGAAGATCACTTGATCTCAGTTGCATGAAAAGCTGTTTGATGAAAATTGGATGGCTGAACAATTTCTCTTTCATGTCTGGACTGTGTAGTTGACATTCCTGAGTGTGCAGAGCTTTCAGGTCGTTTAGTGGCAGAAGCCCCTCTTCAGTGTTGTCAGTGGAGGTCTGCTGTTGTGTTTGTGTCAGTTTAGAATGAGTGACTGCTGCTCAAGGATTATTTCCTGCTGAATGAGCTGAAAGAGAAAAAGAAAAATTTAATTTAGACGTGTAATAAATGTCAAACTCGAGTGCATGTGATGTCAATAATGTCATACAGTACAACAAAGGGCAATCCCAGCAATACAACAGAAACACACACAGCATTCTGTGTTGTGTAGACTTCAGTTTTTTACTTTAATGCTTGAAGGCCTTCAACAGCCACATAGCAGAGAATTAGAAATCCTTTACTGGTCATTGTAAACACACCACAGTGCACTACAATGAAATGTGACCTCTGCATTTCACCTCCTCAGTGTAGGGGCAGTGAGGAGCTGTTGAGCAGCACGCAGAGAGCAGTTTGGGGGGCTCGGCACCATATTTAAGGGTACATCATTTGTTGAAATGAGGGATGGGTGAGGATGATTGAGAGTGGAAGGTCACTGATCTGGTATTCAACCAAGCAACCTTCTGTCCAAATGCATGCATCTCTAAACTTTAGGCTACCGCTGCCCTATTCTATTTTTATTTTTTTTAAGAAATATAGTAATAGAATCAAGCCTTGATTAATTTTCATTGAAACAGTTAATACCATGTTAACAGAAGAACACACACTGTAATAATCTGAACTTTAAACCTCCACTTCATGACTGCCATGATAGCCTCACTAAATTAAGTTCCCTTCACACGTCTGATTGGTAGCCCTTGGGAGTTGCTGTATGGAATGGTGGGACCACTGGCTTTGGCCTTGACATCGATGAACTACAGAAGTAAACACAATCAACAGTTCTAGTTATACCAATCAATTTAAATAACAGAAGAGAGATATCTGCCTAACACTACCTGTATATGTCGCTTTTGCCATTGCCATTGATGGATCTGCTTATTTGGGCAGTTTTGTGGACATAAAGTGTAAGAACACACATCGACTAGAAGTGCGACATATTAATATACTGTACATCAACCTCAAGAGTCCTTATTTAAGTCTAACGTAGATAACTCATCACTGTCAAGAAACTACCTGCAGACGGCGCCTGTTGCCATTGTGGGGGTGTCTTTTGGGGCCAAGGGTCTACAACATCTGACAAGAATTCTGAAGCTTTCAGCATCCAAATATATCAATAGTGAAATTTAAGGGAGGAATGTTATTCTGAAGTAAAAAATTAAAACAACATGCAAACATGACCAGCATTTCTCAATGCACTTGCATAGTTTGAATAGTGTGAGATGCCAATCAATAGACATCCATCTTGGGATTACATTTGAGCAAAATAATTTCTCCATCAAGAATTTACTGCTGGATGCCTCAGTTGAAATGTTTCTTGGGGTCACAGATCTGCAAGATCAACTTTAGCAGAACACAGGAACAAAGGGGGTGTGTGGAAAGATTACACTTGAAAGTGAAAATGTAAAGGTGGAAAAGTGATTAGGATGTTGAAAATCAACACTGAATGAATAAATGGAGAATGTTTCTCAGTATTTTGTTTCTCAGTGTACAGTTTCAGAAGCCTCCCCTTTCTACAATAACTTTGCTTACAGGAGTAAAGTTCATGGATACAGTGGTCAGCTGAGGATCTGACTACAGAAATAACTAACTACCCCTTGTCCTCAGCCACATTGTACACGTTGCATTCTGATAGGGCACCGTGATGATGTTGTGGTCCAGCCACATTTAGGGCAAGGTGCAGGGTTGTGATTGATTTAGAGCCGATTCATGGAGCCCTTGGAAGACCCCTGCTGTCTCCTCCTTCATCCTAACCGTCACTAGCTGATTGGGAAGCAGCTGCTACGAGTTGACTGCTCAGCCTGGAAATGCAAGAAAACAAAACCAACAACAGCATTTTGTTACACATCTAACAGCACAAGATATTCATGACCTCCATCCCTCCTGTGATTTTCATTGTATTGTGTGAATGCGATGCTTCTGGCAATAAGGCCTGTGGTTTATGGAATTATTTCCTGAAAACTCATCCCAGGAATATTCTGAAATTAATATGTGAAATGGCTTACAGTGTAAGTGAAGTTGTATCTCTAATGATGGTCTGCAGATTTCTTCAAAATGATGATACATACATCGTCCTCCTCTGCTTTCTTTGGTTCAGAAACTCAGCATCTGACTGCAGTTTAGCCTCCCTGACTTTTCTCTGTCCCTGCTCAGAATTATCAGTTGTAAAGAAAACGTGTGATAGAGCTGGTCTGATGGGGACAAATCAAACTGAGCAGGGGGATGGTGCAAAAGGTGCAAGTGCTTTTATTAACAACAATCAAAAAGAAACCAGTGTTCAAAAAAAGAGTGCAGTTTTCAAAGTGTCCCAATAAATAATCCATAAAAAGGAAAACATTCCAAAACAAGGCTAAAACACGAGAACAACCTGCAGCAGTCATTGGGGCCACACCTGCCAAACATAGTTCCTTCCCAGTTTCTCCAGCTCACCCAACGTTTGCTCAGCTGAAGACACTTCAGTAGTCACTGTCCTCTCAGTACTGCCCCCCATCTTGGCTGCCTTCACTGGCATCTGCCATACTGCTTGGGGTCGGTTGTCCTCCCGTCTTCCTTCTCACACACGTAGTCGTACCTCAGATCCCTAGGGAGTACTCCACCTTGATCGAACCCACTCCTGCACATTGTCCATCCCTTGAGCTGCGATCCTTCAATCCACATGGGCAGAGGTGTGACCAGAACATCATGCGTGGGTGGGCATTTGGCTTGTCTGGGGGGGCAAAAAATATCCATCCATCCATCCATCCATCCCCATTTTTGTAGGGGGTCAAATTATAATAATAACATAGTTTTATATAACATGTAAAAGCAGAAATTGTGGCATAAATCATAACCTATTGTTCAATAAAATTAAAGAGGCAATTGAACTTGTATTATTATTTTTTGTGAACAAATATAGAACTACATCTACAAGGTAAATATCAATAAAGTCAAATGTATACAACATATGAAGGCAAGATCAGAAACGTGGTTCATTATAGTCATTAGGGAGGCTATCGGATATCAGTTTCCAGTGTTTAACCTGGATATTATCTACAGGACCAGTCTGCGGTTACTCTTGGCAAATTCTGAAACAAATTCAATCATGTCTAGATTTTCTGTGATGTTTTTCTCATGTGCCAGAATGACTAAATTTCTCTTCCTTGAATGCAGCATTGTTCGGCAGAGTGAAGTGAGAATGCGGTTCAAAGTAGTGAAAGTGCTTTCACATGCAGCTGAAGACACGCCAATGATGAGTGCTGTAACATATAGCGAATGCAACATAGGGAAGGCCTCTTTGTACTGCTGAATGCATTTGCATGCTTCAGAGAGATTAGCATCAGCTGGCAGTTTATTGATCAACATTACTTTTGCCACTGCCATTTCATTTTGAAAGCTCATGCTGTTTTGCTCTGTGCCTGAAGTAGTTTCAGGAGAGAATGATCAAGAAGTAATTCTGATTTTGGCAGGAGAAGCGATGTGGCCCTCAGTAATTCAACATTTCTCTGAGAGAATCTTGTCTCCATTTCCTCAATAGCTCTATCAAAAATGCTGAACATAGCCCTTTTAAAAGTCTGATTAGGAGCAATTTGTTCATCAGAGTCACCATGCCCAAGCGTAGACACGACAATACTATCATCAAGCTGTGAATTAACTTTCGGTTTCCTTTTGAGCGAATTGGTAGGCCTACTTTCACACTGAGAGAAATGCTCCTCCCAGAATGAGTGGTTTCTCATCTCCTTCAGTATGCCCAGTGAAACTGTCACCACATCCCCAGCAGTACACAAATCCACTGCATGTGCCTGTAGAATTGCATTGGCTGGTTTCAGCACACCAAGCACATGAAGGAGGAATTTTCCTGTATTGAAGAAATTCTGCTTTTTTAATTGGGTCAAAAGACCATATGCCTCTATGCAAATGTCAAAAGGGGCAGTGTCAGCCTCTGCTACCTCTGAGAAAAGCCCCCTTATAGCTTCCTCATTGTTGACAATGAACTATGTGACATCATAATGACTAGTCCATCATATTTCTAGAAGTCTTGCCAGTGTGGGTGTATTTTATGTGTGTGAAACATAATATCTGTGACAAAATGTGTTCAATGAATTTGACCAGTCAAAGAACTTCTTAGCCAGTGGTTCTGATTCCATTGCATGTATCACTGGTAAATTGAGATGGTGGTTGTAGCAGTGTACATATGAAATATACTTACCAACTTTATTTTGTAACAAAGCCTGGACACCACCCCTTGCCCCAGACATGACAGAAGCACCATCAAAACACTGACACACTAAATTGTCTGGGATGTAACCTAACTCAGAGAGATGTGACAGAATATGGTTACAAATATATTCAGCATCAGGCTGATTCAGTTGAATTACTGTAAGTCAATCAGGTGTTCTTCAGGGATGGAGTTCTGGACAAATCTAATCACTACAGACAAATTCTCAATGTTACAGCGATTCCTGGTACCATTACTTTTAATGCAAAATCCAGGAGATTCAGCTTTTTCATATTTGGTCCTGATATCTTTTACCACCATTTTGGCAAGAGTCTCAATTATTTCATTTTGAATTACATTGAATGTGTATTTTGCATTGTCTGGGATGTATTTTACAATTTCTGCAAGTTTGGCATCTTTTTTGATTGAGTAATCAAAGAACTTAAGGAAAAGTCCTTCCTTCCCACCTTTGTGATTGTGACCACGCAGAGCCAGTTCATTGACTGCAAGGAACTGAACAGCCTCCCCAATGCTTTTCACATAATATCTATTATTTTCTATCTGGGTTGGACCCAGTAGTTGAACTATGCTTTCACCCATCTCTGCCCGGCGCCAATACTCTTGCCATGCAGACATGGCTCTGATGTGTGGGATACTAGACGCGAGTTTGCAGAAGCCGCCACCGTCTTTTTCTAGAGCTTTTTTCCAATTAGTGTAGCCGTGTTTGGTGAATATGTCCTCGCGGTCCGAATTGGAAACACTAGATTTGCGGCAGGCAAAGCAAAGGCTGGCATCACGGACAACAGGATATTCAAGCCATGGTTGAGACTGATACCAGCTTGCACTAAAACATCTGAGTGTCTTACCGCATGCGCGCTTGGGATAATTAATTAAAATGGGCTGGGATGGGCTATCCATATTTAAGTTAGGCAGACCGGACTGCATATTTTCTTGATGGCAGAGGTTTATAGTACCCGACACGGGCGCAGAGCTGGAGGATTGTGTAGGCTTATCTACTGTACATCTCTTGGAGTTTCAGTTCCCAACGTGGATGTGTTGTGTTGCGTGTTGGTAGCAGCGGTGCTGGCCTCAACCATGGAGCCAGCAGCTCGCGGAGGGACAGAGGTTGAAGATGTCTGCTTTTTAATAAGCCACCTATGCATACCCTTTGGTGTTACCAACCAGAAAATAAAAGAAGAATGGAACGTATACACTGTTTTAATTAAAGAATGTGGTCAACAGGTTCAAAACGTGCTGCAAAATGTGCGGCGAAGTGAACTGTGAAAACCAAATGTTATTCTTCTCCAGAGTTTTCATTGGACAGACAGAGCATTTCGCAGGTTGGGCGCGGCTTTTCTCTGGGGGGCCAGTGCCCACCCCAGCCCCCGTGGTCACACCTCCACACATGGGACCCCTAACTGCACTAACCTCTCTCTTTAAGCTAGCTGGCTGGCTGGCTGGTCCACTGTCTTTCACCCCGCGATGCTGCTCTCGCTCTCCAAGCCTTTCCTTTCTTTTTCTTTTCTGCTTTTATCTCATTGTCTCCTGTGCCAGCCTGTACTTATACAGCTCTGTGGGCGCAGAGCCTCAATCAATCACCACAGGAAGCCAATGAAGCAACTGAGAAAGATCGCTCCCTCATGTGCAGATGTGACTTGCCCCAATTACCTCATCGACTCCACGCAGCTGCACAATCACGCCCACAGAAACCAACACAGCCTAATGGATTAACAACTGTCCTTTATTTAGGACCGCTGACCCACTACAACTCAGGCACCCCTATTAATGGTGAGTACAGCTCATCATGAGGGGCTTTGCCTGCTCACCTTATCATCACCTCATGACAGAGCAGAACTCGAGACCCTTGCTGATAATAATAATGTGCTTAATTACTCTCTGCATTTCTTTGGCAGAATACGCAGCACTAATCATGGAGGCAGTGAATGCTAATTAAGCTTGCAAGATAGAATTTCATATCTATGACAATAAACTTAAACTAAACTAATGATGGTTCTATGGTGGGGTTGAGCGTCCATGTTTTAATGTTGCATTTCAACCTCAGCCTTGGTTTGTAAATTTGCCTCAAATTCTCATTGCACAATTTGTTTTAAAGCAGAGTTGAGGTGAAGATCCATAATTTGCTACTTATAAATAAATCTGTGAGCCCTGAAACATCATTTTACATGAAACAAAGCCTGACACAGTAGGGCCTGCACAGCCCAAAGTCTCTTTTATCTGACATATGCTTATACCCCTTGTAAGTTACTTTGCATCAGTCAGTTACTTTGCATCAGTGGGCAAAAGTAGGTTTACAGTTGTTTGTATGGAAAAAGACATGCAGGTTATGATTATTCCAATAGCTTTATTAACAGAACAGATTTATTATTTTTTTTAACTCAAAAGAATGTCACCTAGGCACAGTGCCCTTAGATACAATCTCATAAGTGCTCAAATTGTCAGGCTTCATTATTTACACATTCTTGTAGTTTACTTGCTACAGCCAACCACACTTTGGCACAGAGTTCTTTATTGTCATCACATTTTTGACATGCTTCTCGTTAAAAGATGTTATCTTTGACAACACCCCTGAAGAAGAGTCCATTGGAGTGAGGTCTGGTGATCGTGCTGGCCTTTCCACTGGCCCTTGTCCACCTATCCACCTCTTGGGTAATTGTTCATCAAGAAACTCACCCACTTTCATAGGATAGTTTGGAGGAGCTCTGTCTTGTTTAAAGAGGAAGTCTTCATTATCATGTTGTCTCTGTAATTGTGGTAAAATAGTGTCTAGTATATTAAGATACAGGTCATGTGTATGTGTAGAGTTCTGTGGAAAAAAAAACAGGTCCAAATACCCCTTTAGATGAAAGACCTGCCCAAACTGATTCAACTGTTCTGCTATCATTACATGGGGATTTTCTTTGTAATAGTAATCACAGTTGTGGTGATTTACAGCACCTGAAAGTTTAAACTGAGCTCCATTGGACCATTCAATTTTATCAATGATGCCATCGCCTTGTCATTCTTCATTTATAACCACTTTGCAGAACTGTAAATGGTGATTCGGATCATCCTCTACTAAGCTATGAACCAATCTTGGCTGATACATTTTCAAAACATAAACATCATATTAGATGATTCAAAGATCTATGGGAAATGCCCAACATTTTTCTTCCAGAAATGCGCCCTGTGTTTCATAAAATTCAAAAAAGGTCTCAGAAGACGTAAATCTGAAGTGGTAGAGGAGTTGTTAGACTTTGTAAACCTTTGTGCAGCTGTCAGTTCCAAAAACTATTTAAACCTTCGACTTCACCGTGTAAAGAGATCCCGTGACTCGATTGTTTTATTTAAGAGTCCATGCTACAAAAATACAACAAATTGAGCAATGTTGTATTATCTTACAGAAATGTCTTCATGTACAAATGAGGCTGAAAATCCAGTTGAGTTTATTGAAATAAATGATTTTTACTGTCTGAAGAGAAACATTTAAAGTAGTTTAGTTGGCTGTCTCACATTTCCAAGACACAATAACTCAGAGATTCAATAAGAGACGATACATTATATTATGTTTTAAATTTAGAATTAATAATTGGGAAGAGCAGTTTATTGTGAGTTTTTTTTTTTCCTCAATGATCAAAGCGGGTAGGAATGCCAGGCTTACCAACAGAAACTTCACACAGCGACCTCACAGACTACTTACAGATAGAGATAAATCAAGATATGAACGAAACAAATGAACAGACAAGTTTAATGTCGATATAGAGAGAGGTGGAGAGAGTGTGTGGGGCTGAAAAGTAAGGAAAAAAAATGCCAAGTTCCCCCTTTCGGGAAGCCGCGTGTTCACACCGAAGGAGACATACCCCTGCTGCCCACATCGGGATCTTCCATCTATGCGATTTTCAGTTAATTTGGGAATTAGTCTGAAAATGCTTGTCACCAAAAATCTCTGGGAGGGGGTCAGCTGGGGCCTGCGACCCCAGGGAGGTCACCGGTCTGACCACTGGACCCGACCTGGGGAGACAGTTCAGAGCTCCTCCAGAGGCGGCCGTCGGTGGAGGTAGGATTTCTGAAACAGCCAAGGGTTATCCGGGAAGTGTTTCGGGATGGCCACCCCCGACGGTGGAAACTACCTGCTGACAACAGAGTGAATCCCAGCCACCAGGGGTTGGTTTCGGCTCCTCAGCCTCCTCCAGGATAATAATATAATAATAATAATAATAATAATTCTTTGCATTTATATTGCACATTTCTCACTACTCTGCGGTGGGTTGGCACCCTGTCCGGGATTGGTTCCTGCCTTGTGCCCTGTGTTGGCTGGGATTGGCTCCAGCAGACCCCCGTGACCCTGTATTTGGATTCAGCGGGTTAGAAAATGGATGGATGGATGGATTTCTCACTACTCAAAGCGCTTAGCAATTGCAGGTTAAGGGCCTTGTTCAAGGGCCCAACAGAGCAGAGTTCCTTTTTGGCATTTTACGGGATTCAAACCGGCAACCTTCTGATTGCCAGTGCAGATCCCAAGCCTCAGAACCACCACTCCGCCTAAATGGCACTGAAGGAAAAAGGGAAGGGCACTGGGCCATCCATCTCCTTCCGCAACTCCACCAGGTGCTCACTACCTTCGGGAGGGGTGCGGATTTCACCCAGGCTTCCACGGTTCAATCCTGGGCACGGTCGGCCTGGCTTCTGCTCCTTCTGGAGCTCTGGTGGCCGCATGAAAGAAGCACAAAAAATTTTTGTAAGTCCCCTCCCCCAAAAGACCTGTCAGGAGGGGTGACGGGCCAAGGTGGATTTTGCCTGTCTGTCCAAGGCTCCCTAGTACTTCCACTTCATGTCCAGGGACACTTGATGGCAACCAAACTAGTAATATGGAGAAACATATCAGCTGAGATTGGTCTTCTGAGAAAGGTACTGGGGTGCCCTTCTGCCTTAGTAGACCAAGGTGTGCCGAAAGCCTGCTGCCAGGGCTGACGACTCTCTCTTAGAAAAATGATTTAGACATGGGGATCATGTAGATATCTTACATGACCCTCTGCCCATTTTTTACATGACCCCACATCTGCTTTGGTTTTACATGACCCTGTGTCCGTTTTTTACATGACTCCATGTCTGTTTTGATATAACACAACCTTCTGTGCATTTTTTACATAACCCCATGTTCGCTTTGGTTGAACATGACCCTCTGCCTATTTGGACTTAGAAATTTTTGTTGTCTATTCATTTTTTCACATGACCCATTGCCCAATTTTACTACATGACCTGACAGCAGAAGTAGTAATCCGTAGGACCATATCAGCTAGGAACAGACTTCCGTAAAGTCTACCAGGGTGCCCTTCAGACTTAGCAGAGCAGGGCGAGGTAAAGGTCTGCTGGCAGGGCTCTCAATGACTCACTTGGAGGAATCAGTGTAATGAGCCCCCGCCAAGGGTCAGGGAGTGGAATTTCTAAGGTCAGAGATTTGCCCAGGCTTCTTGGTTCTCCCCTGAATGAAGACTGTTAAGAGAGCCACTATGTGTCCTTAGTTCCCTGGGCCTGGCTGGGTTAAATACTAGCTTTAGGGTTAGGAGAACAGAGCTGACAAGTCAATGTCAGATGTGCACATGTCCACATGAGGTGTTTTCAGCCTAAACAGTTAAACATGTTAGACGGTATGAATGCAGGAAACGGCAAAGTTCTGAGAAACCTGTATTGAGAGAGAGCTTTAAACAATTAGAATAAAGGAGGCAAAGAGTACAGCATGTGATTTTGTGGTTTAACCAAAAAGTGAAGCCTTATTCTGTGTGAGCAAGGTGCTTGGATTGCACTTTACAAAATGAGTGGTTTAACCAATCCCAATCAGTGAAGCCTTATTCAATGTGAGTAAGGTGCCTTGAATGAAAATCAGTTATGACAGCCAACTGTATAAATTAGGGCTGCACCTTCTCTGCAGTGAGTATGCCTTCTGCTAATCCGGTAACTGTGGGGGTCTCCTTTTTTGCAAACAGAAATATAAAGAAGTGACAAGTTTCCTCATGCCTGGTTCTTTGAGATGCATATCTCTTCTTCTTCTTCTTGTTATTTTATCGTATCCTTCTTTTGTGTGTTTTATGTGTTCTGATAAGTGATGATGGTTAGTAATTTAACCAACGAAAGTGGATTTTTAAACAATACTGGAAGACAGAAAATGCTGAAAATGTTCGACAGAAATGGGCTGAGACAATCTCATACACCTCCACCAAGTAGACAAACAATTTACAGAATACGCAGTAAATTAGACAAAACTGAAATCATCTGTAATGCTCAAAAATTGGTTGACTGGTGTGTAAGCAATCAGGAAATACTTGTTAGTGATTCTGGCATTTACAGAATGCTCCAGAAAATCAAAAGCAAGAGCTTTGTTTGATTTGGGTATTTCCCGCAGATCTTTGAATCATCTAATATGATGTTTATGTTTTGAAAATGTATCAGCCAAGATTGATTCATGGGTTAGTAGAGGATGATCCGAATCACCGTTTACAGTTCTGCAAAGTGGTTATAAATGAAGAATGACAAGGCAATGGCATCATTGATAAAACTGAATGGTCTGATGAAGCTCAGTTTAAACTTTCAGGTGCTGTGAATCACCACAACTGTGTTTACTATTACAAAGAAAATCACCATGTAATGATAACAGAACAGTTGAATCAGCCGGGGGTTAAAATTTGGGCAGGTCTTTCATCTAAAGGGGTATTTGGAACTGTTTTATTTCCACAGAACTCTACACATACACATGACCTGTATCTTAATACACTCAACACTATTTTACCACAATTACAGAGACAACATGATCATGAAGACTTCTTCAATAAACAAGACAGAGCTCCTCCAAACTATGCCATGAAAGTGGGTGAGTTTCTTGATGAACAATTACCCAAGAGGTGATTAGGTGGACAAGGGCCAGTGGAATGGCCAGCACGATCACCAGACCTCACTCTAATGGACTTCTTCTTCTGGGGTGTTGTCAAAGATAACGTCTTTTAACGACAACCACGTACTGTGGATGAAATGATTGGCTGCATAAGAGAAGCATATCAAAAATGTGATGACAATAAAGAACTCTCTGCCAATGTGTGGTTGGGTGTAGAAAGTAAACTACAAGAATGTGTAAATAATGAAGACTGACAATTTGAGCACTTACGAGATTGTACCTAAGGGCACTGTGCCTATGTGACATTCTTTTGAGTTAAAAAAAATAATAAATCTGTTGTGTTAATAAAGCTATTGGAATAATCATAACCTGCATGTCTTTTTCCATACAAACAACTGTAAACCTACTTTTGCCCACTGATGCAAAGTAACTGACTGATGCAAAGTAACTTACAAGGGGGTATAAGAATATGTCAGAAAAAAGAGACTTTGGGCTGTGCAGGCCCTACTGTGTCAGACTTTGTTTCATGTAAAATGACATTTCAGGGCTCACAGATTTATTTATAAGTAGCAAATTATGGATCTTCAAGTCAACTCTGCTTTAAAACAAATTGTGCAATGAGAATTGGAGGCAAATTCACAAACCAAGGCTGAGGTTGAAATGCAACATTAAAATATGGACGCTAAACCCCACCGTAGAACCATCATTAGTTTAGTTTAAGTTTATTGTCATAGATATGAAATTCTATCTTGCAAGCTTAATTAGCATTCACTGCCTCCATGATTAGTGCTGCGTATTCTGCCAAGGTTATGCAGAGAGTAATTAAGCACATCAGCAGGGGTCTCAAGTTCTGCTCTGTCATGAGGTGATGATAAGGTGTTTAACGCTGCCCTTCAGTGAGGTGATCTGTCGATTACAAGTGAGCAGGCAAAGCCCCTCATGATGAGCTGCACTCACCATTAATAGGGGTGCCTGAGTTGTAGCGGGTCAGCGGTCCTGAGAACAGGGCAGTTGTTAAATAATCCATTAGGCCGTGTTGGTCTCTGTGGGCGTGATTGTGCAGCTGCGTGGAGTTAATGAGGTAATTGGGGCAAGTCACATCTGCACATGAGGGTGCGATCTTTCTCAGTTGCTTCATTGGCTTCCTGCGGTGCGTGATTGAGGCTCTGCGCCCATAGAGCTGTATAAGTACAGGCCGGCACAGGAGATAGGGAGATAAAATCAGAAAAGAAAAAAGAAAGGAAAGGCTTGGAGAGCGAGAGCAGCATCGAGGGTGAAAGAGAGTGGACAAGCCAACCAGCCAGCTAGCTAGCTTAAAGAGAGAGGTTAATGCAGTTAGGAGGTCCCATGTGGATTGAAGGATGGCAGCTCAAGGGATGGACAATGTGCAGGAGTGGATTCGATCGAGGTGGAGTACTCATGAGGGATGACTACGTGTGCCAGAAGGAAGACGGGAGGACAACCGACCCCAAGCAGTATGGCAGATGCCAGTGGAGGCAGCCAAGATGGGGGCTGTACTGAGAGGACAGTGACTACTGAAGTCTCTTCAGCTGAGCAAACGTTGGGTGAGCTGGAGAAACTGGGAAGGAGCTATGTTTGGCTGGTGTGGCCCCAATGACTGCTGCAGGTTATTCTCGTGTTTTAGCCTTGTTTTAAACATTTGAAATGTTTACCTTTTTATGGATTCTTTATTGGGAAACTTTGAAAACTGCACTCTTTCTTTGGACCCTGATTTCTTTTTGATTGTTCTTAATAAAAGCACTTGTACCTTTTGCACCATCCCCTTGCTCAGTGTGATTTGTCCCCATCAGACCAGCTGTATCACACATTTTCTTTACAACTGATAATTCTGAGCAGGGACAGAGAAAAGTCAGGGAGGCTGAACTGCAGTCAGATGCTGAGTTTCTGAACCAAAGAAAGCAGAGGAGGGCGATGTATGTATCATCATTTTGAAGAAATCTGCAGACCATCATTAGAGACACACCTTCACTTACACTGTAGGCCATCTCACATATTAATTGCAGAATATTCCTGGGTTGAGTTTTCAAGAAATAATTCCATAAACCACAGGCCTTATTCCCAGAAGCATCGCATTCACACAATACAATGAAAATCACAGGAGGGATGGAAATCATGAATATCTTGTGCTGTTAGATGTGTAACAAAATGCTGTTGTTGGTTTTGTTTTCTTGCATTTCCAGGCTGAGCAGTCAACTCGTAGCAGCTGCTTCCCAATCAGCTGGTGACAGTGAGGATGAAGGAGGAGACAGCAGGGGTCTTCCAAGGGCTCCATGAATCGGCCCTAAATCAATCACAGCCCTAAATATGGCTGGACCACATCATCATCATGGTGCCCTATCAGAATGCAACGTGTACAATGTGGCTGCGGACAAGGGGCAGTTAGTTATTTCTGTAGTCTCATCCTCAGCTAACCACTGTATCCATGAGCTTTACTCCTGTAAGTAAAGTTGTTGTAGAAAGCGGAAGCTTCTCAAACCGTACACTGAGAAACAAAAAAAATACTGAGAAACACTCTCCATTTTTTCATTCAGTGTTGATTTTCAACATCCAAATCACTTTTTCCACCTTTACATTTTCACTTTCAACTGTAATCTTTCCATACACCTCCTTTGTTCCTGTGTTCTGCTAAAGTTGATCTTGCAGATCTGTGATCCCAAGAAACATCTCAACTGAGGCATCCAGCACTACCTGCTAGTAAATTCTTGATGGTGAGAAATTATTTTGCTCAAATGTTATCCCAAGATGGATGTCTATTGATTGGCATCTCACACTATTCAAACTATGTAAGTGCATTGAGAAACGCTGGTCATGTTTGCATGTTGTTTTAATTTTTTACTTCAGAATAACATTCCTCCCTTAAATTTCACTATTGATATATTTGGGTGTTGAAAGCTTCAGAATTCTTCTCAGATGTTGTAGACCCTTGGCCCCAAAAGACACCCCCACAATGGCAACAGGCGCCGTCTGCAGGTAGTTTCTTGACAGTGATGAGTTATCTACGTTAGACTTAAATAAGGACTCTTGAGCTTGATGTACAGTATATTAATATGTCGCACTTCTAGTCGATGTGTGTTCTTACACTTTATGTCCACAAAACTGCCAAAATAAGCAGATCCATCATTTGCTGAACTTCAACGAGCCAATGTGTGTAGACATTATTTAAATGCAGAGAGTACGACTGCAATGATAAAAGCGACATATACTGGTGGTGCTAGGCAGATATCTCTCTTCTGTTGTTTAAATTGATTGGTATAACTAGAACTGTTGATTGAGTTTACTTCTGTAGTTCATCGATGTCAAGGCCAAAGCCAGTGGTCCCACCATTCCTTACAGCAACTCCCAAGGGCTACCAATCAGATGTGTGAAGGGAACGTAATTTAGTGAGGATAGTGAGGCAGTCATGAAGTGGAGGTTTAAAGTTCAGATTATTGCAGTGTGTGTTCTTCTGTTAACATGATATTAACTGTTTCAATGAAAATTAATCAAGGCTTGATTCTACTGCTATATTTCTTAAAAAAAAAAAAAAATAGAATAGGGCAGCGGTAGCCTAAAGTTTAGAGACGCATGCATTTGGACAGAAGGTTGCTTGGTTGAATACCAGATCAGTGACCTTCCACTCTCAATCATCCTCATCTCTCCCTCATTTCAACAAATGATGTACCCATAAATATGGTGCCGAGACCCCCAAACTGTGCTCTGGGTGCTGCTCAACAGCTCCTCACTGCCCCTACACTGAGGAGGTGAAATGCAGAGGTCACATTTCATTGTAGTGCACTGTGGTGTGTTCACAATGACCAGTAAAGGATTTCTAATTCTCTGCTATGAGGCTGATGAAGCCCTCTAAGGATTTTTACATAAGAAAAAACTGAAGTCTACACAACACAGAATGCTGCGTGTGTTTCTGTTGTATTGCTGGGATTGCCCTTTGTTGTACTGTATGACATTATTGACATCACATGCACTCGAGTTTGACATTTGTTACACGTCTTAATTCATTTTTTCTTTTTCTCTTTCAGCTCATTCAGCAGGAAATAATCCTTGAGCAGCAGTCACTCATTCTAAACTGACGCAAACACAACAGTAGACCTCCACTGACAACACTGAAGAGGGGATTCTGCCACTAAACAACCTGAAAGCTCTGCACACTCAGGAATGTCAACTGCACTGTCCAGACATGAAAAAGAAATTGTTCAGTCATCCAATTTTCATCAAAAACCTTTTCATGCAACTGAGATCAAGTGATCTTCACCTTTACAGGTACACAGCCTGTCTATACTGTACATTGGCCAGTCGCATCTCCTCAGATTAATCATTCAGGTCTGACTGGAGGAGTGTGAATGGGGTGTTTTTGGTATCAAACGTACAGTAAGGTTGTACACGGTGGTTTAACAATGGAGCAGTTGTCTTCAACAACACAGAGGCATTCATGAAAAGGAATAAAATCCGAAAAAAATAACATTAATAATAAATCACAAGGTAGGACACTTAAAGCAGGATAATTATTAATGGTAAAAATAATAACTGTATTGAACCGCGAACACAGCAAACCCAGAGCTGTACTGACAGAGTCCTAAGAAAATCTTGACAATTTATGACTCATTGAAAAATAATAAATTTCAATAAGAAATAAGCTACTTACTGTAGTTTGAACAAAGCATGTCGCTCATCCCTGGTTTTTAATTTGTGTGCTCAGAAGCAATGAATGGGAGAAAATGGACCAGTGAGGGATAAAGAGACAGACGCTGAGCCACTGTGGCTGCCAATCTGTGTGCGTCTGTAATCTGAAGAAAGGCCCACACGTCAGTATTGTAATTGTGTCTGTTAATATCTGTTAGTAAGGAGCACCAGGTGGTAAAGTAGGCCCCTTGGCTGATGAAAACTCACTAGACTGCATTCCTGTTTGTTACTTTATTCCCAAACTTAAACTTCCTCATTTCAGTGTGTTTGTAATTTAGAAAAACAGCCAGAGAGCTGACAGACACACCGAGTCCTGCTGCAGTCTAAGGTTTGGCCTCAGAACTGATAACATCTGCTGAAATTGAAGGACCTGCAGCGGCATATTGAATAAAGTCACCTCGTCAGTTCACGGGACATCAGAGACAAAAACAGGTAAGGAGAATAAAACTAATAAACTGCTCAGAGTAACTTGTGGTATTCTACTCAAGCAGAAAACTGGAAGGGCTGCAGGTGACTTTCAGAATCTCGTACTTGACTGTTGGTAACAAAGCCGTTAAATTATACTGAGCTGGCAGAGCAGGACAGAGTTGTCTGGCCTTGAAATTTTAAACAACATCGACATTCATTTCTTTCTGTAGCGCAGTTTCACACCTATGTGTGTGCTTCACAAATAGAAAAAGACAATGAAATGTAATGATAGATGTAAAATGTAAAAATCCTAGCTCTGTTTGTTTAGTGTAAGTGTATTGTCACACGTACACAGCAGATTGAAATTCTCATTTTAATGTTTCGTCGCTACTCTCGGCTGACATGCTCACTGTTTCTTTATTTTAATGTTTCTTGTCAATCCTGATAGCAGTGCATTAAGTCTGACTAATGTGTGACATAAAATTCAATTCTAAATCTCTAACGACTCCAACATGCTATTGCCATCTCCATCAAGTCAGACTGAGTTTTTTTTTTTTAATTTTGTATTGATTTTATTGTAATCATTCCATACAAATAGATCAATTTTTACAAAAACTAGGATTAAAACAAACCAACCCCCACTCCTGAGAAAGAGAGCATGGCCATCAGAGTAAAACTTAAAGCTTGTAAAAATATTGATGAGTTTAATAGGCGGAGAAAGATGAATGGAGAGGAAAAAGAAATGAGAAGAGAGTTACTTCCTCAGTGCTTTAAATGCTTATTCTAAAATATTATTGATTAGATCCTGCAAGGTTTAGAAAAATTTCTGTACAGATCCTCTAAGAGAGAATTTGATTTTTTCCAATTTCAAATAATATAAAACATCAGTTACCCACTGACTTAACAGAGGAGAGTTAGAATTCTTCCAGTTTAGCAAAATAAGTCTACGTGCGAATAGTGTATTGAAGGCAATCACAGTTTGTTTGTCCTTCTCCACTTTAAGCCCCTCTGTGAGCCCACCAAACACAGCTGTTAGTGGGTTAGGAGGGATTGTGAGACCAAAGCTGTCTGAAAGGTAATTAAAAATTTTGGTCCAAAATGATGTTAATTTGGTGCAGGCCCAGAACATGTGACCCAGTGAGGCTGGGACTTGATTGCAGCGTTTGCAGTTTGGATCATGTCCTGGAAACATTTTGTACAGTTTTAGACGAGACAGATGTGCTTGATATATAATTTTGAATTGAATAATTGTATGCTTTGCACATATGGAGCTCGAATGAATACCTTCCACTCCTTTTCTGATATATTAATTGAGAGGTCTTTTTCCCAGTGTCCTCTTGGATCTTTGAAAGGGAGGGACTGTAAAATAATTTTATAAAATGCAGAAATGCTGTCTGAGCCCTCGTAGTTGAGCAATATTTTTTCCAGCATAGAGGAGGGCACGAGATGAGGAAAACTGGGCAGGTTCTGTTTAACAAAGTTCCTAATTTGAAGATAGTGAAAGAAATGTGTTGCTGGAAAGCTACATTTGGCATGTAATTGTTCATAGGATGCAAAGATGTTGTCTATATAAAGATCTCTAAGCAATTTAATCCCAAATATTTTCCAGATATTAAAAACTGCATTTGTTTGTGAGGGTTGAAAGAGGTGTTTCTCATGCAGAGGTGCCACAGATAAAAGATTCTCCATCTTAAAATGCTTCCTACATTGGTTCCATATTCTGAATGAGTGAAGCACAAATGGGTTATTAGTATATTGGTGATAGCATTTATTGGGGCACAAAGCAGGTAATATAATGAAGTACTGCAGGATTTTTCTTCTATTGCGGTTCAAGCCTGTGTATGTTCATCTATTTGTGTCCAGGTTTTTATATCTTGTATATATGCTGCCCAGTAATAAAACTGAAAGTTGGGTAGAGCCATGCCACCTTCTGCCTAAGGTCTTTGTAGGGTCGCTCTTTGGATACGTGGATGTTTTGAGTCCCAAATAAATGAGGTTATTGTTGAATCTAATTGCTTAAAAAATGATTTATTGATGTATATTAGAATGTTTTGAAATAAAAAGAGAAGCTTAGGAAGGATATTCATCTTAACAACGTTAATTCTTCCAGCTAGAGTGAGATGTATTATTAACCATATATGTAAGTTGTGCTTAATTTTTTCCATACAGATGGCAACATTTTGTTGATAAAGAACTTTATGTTTACTTGTGATGTTTACCTCTAGGAATTTAAACTGATCTGCTTAAAAATTCACTGGAAAGAGTACACTTTTATTCAAATTAATTCTGAGACCAGAAATATTTTGAATTTCTGTTAGTGCTGTTTGGACTGCAGGCACAGTATTTTGTGGGTCTGATATATACAGTACCATATCATTTGCATGGGGAGAAATTTTCTGTTCAAGTCCTTCTTTGATAATCCCCTTTATCTGATCAGCAATTCGACAGTGAACTGCCAGAGGTTCAATGGTGAATGCAAACAGCGATGGTGACAAGGGGCATCCTTGTCTGGTACCACATTCTAGTTTAAAGTAGTCTGAGCAAATGTTGTTAATACAAACTGAAGCTTCTGGATTGGTATACAGTAGTTTGATCCAAGCACAAATGTTTGGGCCAAACCCAAATTTCTCTAATGTAGTGAAAAGGTAGTGCCTTTATTTTTTAAAGTGTAGAGCTGTGTTTTTGTGTGACGTGTTGTTGGGGTTTTGTGTAAAAGACAGCTGTGTCAAGTGTCATTGTGAATTGTCATTTGTGGTGTATGATAAACGGCTTTAGGAATATATGGGCTTGGGTAATAAATGACGGGAGTTGGAAGTTTTCTTTTTTTTGTGGAGTGATTTTCTTTTTACTAGGATGGAAATGAAGAACATAATCACTGGAATTTCTTTTTTGTGAATAAAGACTAGGCCACATTAGGATGTTAATAGTGAAGCTATGCCTAGACCAAGAATCCAAGAATCCAAGAATTGATGATTGTAACCTTGCTGTCTTGCTGTAATTTAAAGTTTAGGTATTAAAATAAATATTTTTCAATAAAACACAAAAATATTAAAAGTAAATGCTAGAAAGGCAGATGTTATCATGTGTCGTAAAGAAGCAGATGAGAGAATTTGAGCCATGGAAAGCCGAACAAGTCCAACAAGTCAACCAAGTTGCATATCTGGCCTTGATGTTTGACACAAGTGGTGGATGTCAAACAGCCATCATGGAACTGATTAAGGATTAAGAAATGGAAGAAAGTGGGAGGAGGTACAAATGGTCAAAGACTGTCAAGAAAACATAACTGTAAGTTACATAAGACCAACCAGTGCTAATGTATGGGGATACAATCTGGGCCATCAAAAAGAAGTAGGAGCTGCTTATCAGGACAGAAAGAAAAATAAATGAGGATGTCCTGAGTGGCGATGCTGGGCAATTTTATCTGAAAAGAAATCACTGAAGTTGTGGTCTGCAAAGTAGGATGAATTTTCATTAATGGTCATCTTTTATAGATGTTTGGTTTATTACATCCTCACAAACAGTGCAAGAAGGAAATGCTTACTGTGACTCTGAGGCTCCATCCATGTAACTGTTTCTACTAAAGCAATGATGACTTAGGAATTCTGAAGTCCCCCATAAGTGTGGCACAGATAGACAAGGTGCTGTGTACTAAAGTTCTGCTCTGAGTCCAAAGTGAACACCGTGTGGTTGTAGCCCACCTCACTATTTAGTCAAACTGGTGTTCATTGTGCTCACTCGCTGACTACAGCAGTGCTTGAAGGGCCTAACAGTCCATTTTGTTCATTCATTTGTTTTCTTAGTCCCACTTAATCTGGACAGAATTCTGATAAGTCAGACCCCATGTGTCTTTGATATGTGACAATGAAGCCCCTCCTGAACACATCTACAGTGTGCTTTCTGTGTTAAAGAATTACAAGCTGATAGCTTTGTCACACATTCCAGCAGTGGCCCATAATAATTACAGTACCTGAGAAGTCCCTGCTTGTCACTTGAGGTGTAGTCGTGTGTTTCCTGTAAATCCCGTTTTTCTGGTCTTATTTGAGTGCAGTTCTCACAGATCACGGCTGTGACAGGCCCTGCACCAATTCATCGCTCATTGTACTTCAAGGCAGGCAGTTTCTAGTTGTTATTGGTCTTGTTTGGCTTTTCACAAATACCCTGAGACTTCCATCAGACATGCTGTATGGTCTAAAGTTAATATTAGTTTGTTTCTTTTTTACTTCATTTCTTTTTTAATTCAGTTGAAGGCATAAGAAGGTCCGGCCGAGAAGGCTGGTCTGGAGGCTAGATATTAGGTGCAGAGTACTCGGAGTCGGGCACGATAGCCTCAGGTCAAAACAGGCCGTTGTAGGGGGCCGTCTGGTCCGTAGACCCTCGTGGCTGATCAGGAACATAGCCGGAGAGATGCTGATTGTTAACCGGTCAAAACACGTCGCTGAAAAAGTTTTTTATACTCTTTAAAAAGAGACTCCCACCCCACCAGCCTGATTGGGCCTCCTTTGTGGCAAGAGCCTTTTGATTGATGTCTCTTATTCGGGTCAGTGAAAGGTACTTCGGCATAAAAAACCTAAGGTCTCGGGAATAAGATCACTGTGAATAGTTAATACAGAAAAGAGAATACAGAACACACCACACTCGTCCTATCTCTTTTGAAAAACCCGAGGTGAATTTTAAACATCATGTCCTACAACTGGTTAACACTGCCGACACAGGCGCTAGATCTCCATCATATGGACCATTACAGAGTAAAGATTATAGAATCTTTTGCAGTCTCCATTACAAGATCCATAGCACCCGCAGGAAGTTGAACAATTAAGTGAAGACCATTTAGTTGGTCAGAATCATGGGGGTAGCGCCCAGGGCCATATTCTAAAATATCTTAGATTATATCTATTTAGTTAGCATGTCGGCACTGTTCATTTTCAATATAGGTGGTATATTTCCCTGACCAGGGGCTTCTTGTCAAAAGGTTAAAATAAAACAGAGATCCGAGATACTCCTATTGGAACAGCAACAGCATTTTTTATATAGTGTAGAGGTTTGTCTACACTCTTGCATTCTAATTCTTAAAGCTCTATCAAACTATTGTTAATTTCAAAGCAAAATGCAACCAATCATTTTGTTTATAACTAAACGAGCAAAATACCCGTGCTTCGCAGTGGAGAAGTGTGTGTTAAAGAAGTAATGAAAAAGAAAAGGAAACATTTTGAAAATAACTTAACATGATTGTCAGTGTAATTCTTTTATCACTGTTATGAGTGTTGCTGTCATATATATGTATATATATATATACACACACACACATTATATATATATATATTGTGAACTTGAACCCGGACAGAGGCAGACGGACATTGTTGTTTCTCACTACACACTGTTAATTTACACAATATTTACAGTTAGTCACGTGCACTCCCCAGTGCCTCTTGCACCGTTTCCTCAAATGTCCAGGCCAAACAGTCCCAATGCCTTTCTCCTGGTCGGCTCCAGTCCTCTCTCCAGCTCCGTCTCTCTTCCACCCAACTTCCACCATCGACTGAAGGGAGGCGGCCCCTTAAATAGGAACCCAGATGGGCTCCAGCTGCTTCCCGGCACTCCTCCGCAGACACGCCCCAGTGTGGCAGAAGTGCCGGCTGCGCCCGGAAGCCGTCCGGGTGTCCCCTGTCGTCTTCCCTCCAGCACTTCCTGGTGTGGCAGAAGTGCTGGGCTCCAGGGATAATCAGGCAACGTAACATGATCGTCAATGTAATTGTTTTGTCACTGTTAATAGTGTTGCTGTCGTATATATATATATATATATATATATATATATATATATATATATATATATATATATACACACACACATACATACATACACACACATTGTATATACAGTATATATATCTATATCTATATATATATATATATATCTATATATACTATATCTTTATCTCTCTCTCTCTATATATATATATACACATACATAGTGTACATACATAGACACACACACACATTATATATATATATATATATATATATATAGATATTAGATATATATATATAGATCTATATCTATCTATCTATCTATCTATCTATCTGTATATCTATATATCTATATATCTATATATATATACTAGCAGAATACCCACGCTTCGCAGCGGAGAAGTAGTGTGTTAAAGAAGGAAAGAAAAAGAAAAGGAAACATTCTGAAAATAACTTAAGATGATTGTTAATGTAATTGTTTTGTCATTGATATGAGTGTTGTTGTCATATCTATGTATATATATATATATATCTATATATATATATATATTGTCAAGCACGTGCAAATAGGAGACCACGGACGGACCTTACCACGCTTGAAGACGTTAAGCTGACAGGGAGTGACAGGGTACTAACCTTTCTCCTTTGCTTTCTACCAGGAAAAAAGACGCTCCGCCACCATAAGCCTCATTCCCGCAGCATGTTACTTCCGCCCTTCCTCCGCCATTGTTTCTGACATCATCAGTCCCATCATTCCTCGCGGTTCCTTCCCAGCATTCCTCCACTTACGGCTCCTCCTTTATAAAATGGCCGACGCCATGTTTTGGCGTCGCGCATATGAACAATTTCTGTTTATATTTTTTGACCGTGTTTGTTGATTATTGTGGATATTTCTACAGTATACGGGGCCGAAAACCCCAAACCTTTACGCTGTCTCCTCTTGTCTCTTTTACAGTATATATATATATATATATATATATATATATATATATATCAAAAAAATACCCGCACTTGGCAGCGGAGAAGTAAAAAGAAAAGGAAACATTTTAATAATAACGTAACATGATTGACAATTTAATTGTTTTGTCATTGTCATCAGTGTTGCTGGCATATATATATATATATATATATTCACTCTATCGCGGATTTTATATGAAAGCATAACTAAATATATAACGCGGATTATAACGCTGGTTCTGCGGACAATGTGTCTTTTTACTTCCTGTACATGCTTCCTCAGTTGGTTTGCCCAGTTGATTTCATACAAGTGACGCTATTGGCGGATGGCTGAGAAGCTAACCAATCAGAGCACGCAGTTAAGTTCCTGCTTGCTGAATACAGTGTTAACCAGGAAGTCTCGTCTCACTCATTCAGCATCAACGTGTTTCGCTGTGTAAAGAGTTGTGCTCTTTTGTGTTTATCTTTGTGCATAGTCAACCCCTTCATTATGGCTCCAAAACGATCTGCTACTGCTTCAGGGGCCTTGCCCAAGTGCAAGAAGAAGATGTTAACGATTGCCGAAAAGGTAAACGTTTTGGATTTGTTGAAGGCTACGATTCTTTTTATTTAAAAAGTAGGAAAGGAATATAAGATCTACGGCCGCAGTGTCCTTTTAACCAGGGTGCAAAACAAGTTGTTCGTGGATGTAATAAGGCAGTAGTCTGGATGGAATCTGCTTTAGGGATTTAGATTGAAGAACAACGGAGGTGCTACACAATCACCTGAAGTGGCTCCTTTACAAGGGCTTTAACACTCTCCTTTGTTGTGCAGTAAAATTAAACGCATTGTTATCGGACAAGTTATCGTGTCATTGTTGGTGAGTAACCATAATTAATTTTCTTCTTACAGTGCTTAGTACATGTACTGTACGTACGTTTAGTGTCACTGTACACACATTTACTGTATACTATTTTTCTTGCTTTGTACGTATTTATTGCTGGTGGCCTGTCTATCGTAATGGCTGTAACATATGTGATATCGGAGACACTCAATATCTTTAAAATAATATTTAGGTTTTACTGTATATAAACAGTGTGTTTATATACATAATTTCAATAAATCTTACCTAATATCTAAGAGAATATAAAGGGATTATGCTGTATAACTCTGCGGGGAATATTTATAAACAGTGTGGGACAGTTTATAAGGGCTTAAAATATATAAAAATAAACATACAAACATATGGTTTCTACTTCGCGGATTTTCACCTATCGCGGGGGGTTCTGGAACACAACCCAGCGATCGAGGAGGTATTACTGTATATATATATATATATATATATATATATATATATATATAAATATATAAGGATGGCCTTATATGGGCAGGCACTAAATTACAAACGCCAGCGACAGCCTCGTGCTTTGTTTTCGAAGTAGCAGCACTCATGAATATGGTAGTATATGTCAGTCACTCGCTTCTTATTGTTTCGCTGCCTTCTCAATTATATAATGCATGTTTTCTTCAGCGCTTTTTTGAGGTCTTCCTGGTTTTCTACGCACTGCGTTGATAGTCAGTTCACGTTATTACGTGGGAGGCGTGATGATGTCACATGAAACTCCGCCCCCCACAGCTTTCGAACTCAACTCCATTACAGTAAATGGAGAAAAATACCTTCCAGTTATGACCATTACGCGTAGAATTTCGAAATGAAACCTGACAAACTTTTGTAAGGAAGCTGTAAGGAATGAACCTGCCAAATTTCAGCCTTCTACCTACACGGGAAGTTGGAGAATTAGTGATGAGTCAGTCAGTCAGTCAGTGAGTGAGTCAGTGAGGGCTTTGCCTTTTATTAGCATAGATATACGTACTCCAGCAGCAACAAAAATTACAGATGTGGTGAAGCTTTACATCTACAATGATATGGTGCTCATATATACTGTGGAAATGCCTGGGGTCATGCACATGTGGAATAGAATCAATTGCAGAGATGAGCTACCAAGATGAAAGTCTTGTGCTGAAGTAGCCCTGCCACATCTGCACAACGCACAATAAAACACAAAGCAGAAGGTGAATGTCTTTGTGTTACCCCACAAAGACAGACTTATGGCCTACCTGAACCATGCAGTTCTACCTGAATGTGACAGCTCATGTTGTGACCAATGAGTGGACTCTTCAAAGTGTCTGCCACCAAACATCTCACTTCCTCAGTGACCCCGCCAGCAGAGTAATCCTCCAGGGGCTGAAAGGTGCATTGACCTCCCAAAACTTCAGGGAAGACCACCAAGTCACAATGACTATGGACAGTAGCAGCAACCTGATCAAAGCTCTAAAAGTGAAGGAGTGGATGCACCTGAAGTGCTTTGGAGCCAAAGGTGAGCCTCTCAATGATTTGAATATTTCTGATTGATTTTTTAATAATGCATTAATTATAAGTTGTATTTATTTATCTGAAAGGTGCTTTATAAAGTTTTTAATTGAGCAAAGGAAGCAATCAAAATTTCAAATGACACTAATCGTTTATTTTTATTTCATTTCATTTTGCTCTAATAGATATTTCAACAAACTGCCCACATGCGTCACACGTAGCAGACACACAGTGAAGACACTTGGCGTATGTCCACCTGCACACGTGTGTGTCTGTCATTAGTAAAGAGAGGTTTTAGCATACATCAATATAATGTTAAATGGTGAAATATTTTGGTTTTATAAAAATTACATAAAAATAATTTGTACATATCAGTGTCTAGCGCTGTGTGTGACTGTAGTTGATGTTGTCACACTAGTCTGTGGCAACTAAATGAAGCAGTAAAACAAACACATTGCATTGCAGCATCTCTGTCAGAAGGTCACAGCTGAGTAAAACGAGCAAGCAAGTCTATGAGATGCACAGGTTAGCAGCAGCCATGAAATGACCTAAAAGCAGGTAACAGTAGTGTCGTCATTTCCTGTCGCAACTCAAATGATTAAAGGGGACCACAGTGGAAAGAAAGAAATTACAGATGCATTGATGTTTGACATTGTCATTGATAAGGTGCCCATATATACTGTGGAAAAGCCTGCAGTCATCCACATGCTGAACACAATCAACCGGACATAAGAGCTACCAAGATGAAAGTCTTCTGCTGAAGTAGCGCTGCCACATCTGCACAACAACACACAACAAAACACAGAGCAGCTGGAGAAGGAGTTGTGTTACCCCAAAAAGACAGACTTATGGCCCACCTGAACCATGCAGTTCTTCCTGAATCTACTTGAAATATATATATATATATACATATATATTTCTATCGAATACAAAAATTCTGGCTATCGTGACATCAGTAGCAACAAATACTAATTCCACTTATTCAAGGCACACTTAATGTGTACAACAGTCTTTATCAGTAACTCATTAATCTGACACCTATTTTGATAAGTAATTGGTTTATTGGTTTTGTGCTTTTCAGTGTTCTTCATTAAAAATGCTCTTAATTGAAAATAACTAGAGTTGGTTTTTACAAAAATGTTAACCTGAAAGTCTTAAAAAGGCAGAAATCTTTACATTTTAAGACTTTTAATTAAGAAGTTAATTTATTAACAGAAGCAATTAATTCTCAAAGGTTGAAGGCCTTATTCTTCTATAATTGTGCTGACTGACACTTTTTGCTATCTAAACCAATGGATTTCAAACTGAGCAAAGCACTTTTGGGGGAGAGGTTGACATTTTTTATAAAGTCAATTACAATTACAGAGATTGTGTTGAAAGTGCCCAATATTTAAATAAACATACAGAAAATGTTCTTAGATAGATAGATAGATAGATAGATAGATAGATAGATAGATAGATAGATAGATAGATAGATAGATAGATAGATAGATAGATACTTTATTAATCCCAAGGGGAAATTCACATAATCCAGCAGCAGTATACTAATACAAAGAAACAATATTAAATTAAAGAGCAATAAAAATGAAAGAATGAAAAAAATAAAAATAAAAAGCAGACAAGAACTTTGAGTAAGAACTTTGAGTAATGTTAGCATTTACTCCCCCGGGTGGAATTGAAGAGTCGCATAGTGTGGGGGAGGAACGATCTCCTCAGTCTGTCAGTGTTCTTCAGTTGTTACATAAAAGTATTCATGATGCCAGCATATGAGAGGAGTGGTCCTCAACCACAAGAGCTGGCAGGGGGCATGTGAGGGAACAAAAAATAAAAAAGAGTAAAAAGTGGGACATAAAAGGGCCTTCAGTTACAAACACAAATCTGCACTCTCAGCTGTGGTTCGATTCCACTGTGATATCTCACGGAGCTCCTGCTGAGACCCTTCACTCCACTCATGGTGGCTCCAAGAGAGCAGCTCCACACTCCCCACCACAGCTGACAGAGTTCTGTGACAGAGGGTGTGGCCGCCGTTAAGTGCCGGGAAGCAGCTGGAGCCCATCCGGCTCCCCATAAAAGGAGCCGCCTCCCTCCAGTCAGCGGTGGACGTCGGGAGGCAGTGTTGGCGAAGCTGGAAAGAGGACAGGAGGCGGCCAGGAAGGCACAAGGGACTGTGGGCCTGGACATTGGGGAAATCGGTGCGAGAAGGCACTGGGGGTGCACGTGAGCCATTTGTAAATAGTAGTGTAAATAAACAGTGTGTGGTGCAAAATATGTTGTCCGTCTGTCTGTGCCGGGGCCAGCGTTCACAATTTCAAATGTTCACGGGCAAACCTCAGTCGGGTTGTGATGTGCCGCTCTTTGAGTAAAGGGGTTCTTCTGGGACGATGGCCGTGAAACCCACCACGATGAAAAGCCCTCACAACTGTGTTCCTTGAAACTTCAACTCCAGAAGTGGCCAGGTCAGCAACAATCATCTTGGCAGATGTCTGGGGTTCCTTGCTGACATCTCGGACTATTTTTCTCTCCAGAGTTCTTGAAATCTTGCGCTTATAGCCACGGCCAGGTTTGTTTCTAACAGAATTTCTCTCCTTGTACTTGGCAATGATGCAACGTACAGCAGTTCTAGACAGTGTGAATCGCTTGGAAATGGCAGTGTAGCCTTGCCCCTTATCATGAGCCTCTACTATCTTCTTTCTGAGCTCCAGACGGATTTCCTTTGTCTTTGGCATGGTCAGTAACAGTAGTCCCTCTCATGTGTTCAACAGCCCTGTTCCTTGGGAGTCTTTTAATGCTGATTGAGTGTTGTTAGGAAGCCAATTGATTGCACAGGTGTGGTTTCAAAGCTGATTGGTTAATTAGTGTAGGTGTGTTTTGAAAGCAAACATTAACATGGGGCTAATATTTTTGACCACCCCATTTTTTACTATATTTGATATAAAGCAAGACTAAAAATATATTTTATATTACAAAATGTATCAAAAGCTAGTAAATAGCACTGGTGGATGTTTG
>NC_053161.1:188488404-188569207 GCF_016835505.1 Polypterus senegalus | reverse complement strand
CCATATATTCCTAAAGCCATTTATCATATACGACAAATGACAATTCACAATGACACTTGACACAATTGTCTTTTACACAAAATCCCAACAACACACCACACAAAAACACCACTCAGAGCGGCAGTGTGTTTCCTCAAGGTGATGTTAAAAGGGAAAAAAACTTTTATTTATTTAAATAGATAATCTGCTCCATACAGCAAATAACCACAAATAGATGGCAACAGCCTTGAGAAGCAAAGTTCAGGTTTTCTTGATCTATGAATGTCCTGCTAAGTAGTCTACCATACAGATAAGACTTCGTTTTGTTTTTCTAAATATCAGGCACAAAGTGCAAAGAACCAACTTCATATACAAAACCCTTTCTCAAAATGAAACATTCTAAAATGATCCACACAATGCACTAATGAATTATAAAATACCAAACCGGGGTATTCTGAATACTTTCCTCTTCTACAAACATTTGCCTTCATTGTATTTTTTTTGCTTTTTTTAATTTACTCTATATGTAAAGCGACCTTGGGTTTGTGAAAAGTACTCTATAAATGTAACTTTATTATTATTATTATTATTATTATTATTATTATAACCTGTGGCTGCAGGTTTTTGTTCCAAATCAGACTCTGTTTTTAATTGGACTCCTGGGCTAATTAAGTGAACTGTTGTTTCCCAGATTCCCTGTTTTGGGAACAATATACAAATTAGAAAACTAAGTTTGTTAAAAAAAAAAAGTATTAAAATGTATTAAGCAGTTATATGTATTTTTTTCTTTTTAAAAGTATTTTCATCTTGTTTGGTTGGGTTTCTGCTCTGCTTGTTTTTATTTGTCATTATTAAGATTCAATGAAGGGAGCAAACTGCACAGAGAAAGGGTGAAATATAATAAAAAGAGAGTTAAGCATTTAAATCCATAGCAAAAACAGAAATATTTCTAAGTTTCTTATAAATGTAAAAATCACGCTGCTGTGCTTTACTGAATTTATACTAATAAAAGGCAAAGCCCTCACTGACTCACTCACTCACTCACTGACTGACTCATCACTAATTCTCCAACTTCCCATGTAGGTAGAAAGCTGAAATTTGGCAGGCTTATTCCTTACAGATTAAATATAGAAGTTAAGCAGGTTTCATTTCAAATTTCTACGCGTAACGGTCATAACGGCCGACAACGTCTGCCATGTTGAACTTTCTTATTTATGGCCCCATCTTCACGAAATTCGGAAGGTAGCTTCCCTGCGCTAACTGAAACCGATGTACTTACTTATTTTGGTGGTATGATGCCACTGTCAGCTGCCATACTGAACTTTTCAATGGTCTTTGTTACTTATGGGCCCATCTTCAAGAAATTTGGTACACTCAATCCCAACGCTAACTGAATCCTACTTACGTACATATATACGTCCATAGCCTGCAGCTCGGTCACCGTGTGAGGCAGCGTTGGGTCCCCCATCCCAACACCTCCCACGTTGTTGGCTGCCTGCCTATATAAAGCCGTCCGTCGCTCCGGTCTCTACATTCCCTTCCTTGCTTCGCCACCGAATTCACGTCTCCCTGCTGATAACTGCAGCCTTTTTATTTAATCCACGGCGTCTCCGCTGTTTTATTGTTCATTTATTATGATTATAGTTATTGTGTAGGTATTTTAGACTTTACATTGTTCAGGTACCCATTTCCTTTATCATTCCTACCCCCATTAACATGTCTATCAAGGTGATCACCATCGATCAAAGAACTGTCACTTACCGAGTGGTTTCTATGCCCGGAGATACCACCTACCTTTTCCATTCTCTGTGTTACATATTGCACGGCCATATCAGGCTCACTCTTGATATCCGGAGGAACATTCTGTCTTATGTATTGAATGACTGGGACAGGTTCAAGGTGTGGACTGATGACGGTACAGGAGATAATTATACTACACAGGAGCACTAGAAAAGTGAAATGCTTAAGCCCTTCACCTATGGTTCTGCATGTGAGTTGATGGCTGCCACTGAATTGTTCGGTTGTCGCTTTCAAGTGTACCGAAATGGCCAAATATTTTACACCTTTCGACAACCGCCAATGCCTCTTAAACATTTTAGATTCACAGGTGACGATTTGAGTAGTGGACACTTTGATGTTTATGAATGTTTAAACTCTCAAAAGCTGGATGCGAAGTTATCGATGAAAATGGTTGTATGCTTACAACGCTTGACAGATGCCGAATGTCTCTTCAACACAACAAGTCCTACAAATACTGTTGTAATTGAAACAAACCATGAAACTCAAACCGATTATGACAGCAGCAATCCAAGCTGTGAGATTTGAGACAAGATTACTGTTCACATGGCCAACTGTACTTTGCATGCTCAAGAGTAAGCTCAGTGCACAGCTTGGTCAAGTTATAACCGGAGGGCTGAACTCACAATGTGGTATACAAAGAGATCCTTAACAAATAATTATTGGTATATTTTCACTCAGTTTAAAAAGGTTTTCTTCTTAATAAAAATTTTAAGGCAGTATTTCGCCGCTGCGAAACGCGGGTATTTTGCTAGTGTGGAATAAAAGATAAATAATGAAACAAAAACCTGCAGCCACAGGGTTCCCCCAGGACTGAGTTTGAGAACCATTGGTAAGCCATTGATTAAAAATGAGCACCATTTCAATTGTCATTTATTTCCACCTTTTTCCTGATGTTATGCAGCATTCTTACTATTGATTACCAAATGGTAAGACTACATTAAAAACTCTACCGTTTATTAAAAAATGACAATATATATCACATTTAAATTATTACAGCATTTGTTCCCATTGCTGATTTTGTTACTGAAAGACACAAGAAAGTTTAAAAAAAGCAAAAAAAGGTGTGTGTTCCATATTAACATCACTATATACTGTATATAAAAAAGAGTATCAATTCTAAGTCAGAGTAGTTCAGAGATGTGTAATGTCCAAGAAAAGAAAGTCACACCTAAAGACCTTCTAGGACCAACCCTGGTGGGCTCCTGCTGTTGTATTTTAAACCTTCAGCACAAAAGAGGGTTAGAAAGAAAGCCCCTTGTCATGATAGTATTTGTATGTAATTGTAAAATAATAAAAAGTCACATAGATACAATTGCATGTACTTCAATAATTAAATACATTTGAACTCTTTATTATTTTTATAATAGTCCAGTAGTAAAATATTAAAAATCCAAAATGTCCTGCAAATGAGGATCTGCCAGTAAACAGAAACACTTGTTATAACAATCATTCAGTCTGGTCTGGCACTCATGGTGCTGATTTTCACAAAGATGTTTGTGATTACATTAAAGGCCTAACAAGGTGGGCTGCTTTCCAAACCCTTGTGGGATCATCTAAGGTGTGTTTATTCCTTGAAAGTCCATTGAGTGAGGAGCTCAGACTGTCTGCAGCAAAGAGAAAAAGGACAACACAGACCTCTTGGAATCTGCAAAAAAACAACTTTCTATGCGATTAGATGAAGGCAGACATTGCAAAGACAACTCACTGGAGTCAATCTTGTGATTTCTGTTCCAAATGTTTGCATCAATTTGACTTTTTTGTTGACTTTTTGGTAAGTGAATCACTATCAGTGCATTCTTCCAAAGTTGTACCCATGACAATTGCCTGCACTCGTGTACGAATAACAGCACCGCCAAGCTAGAGGCCGATGATATAAAATACAAATCATTCATAGCGTCAGTGCACAGGTCTGTCCTTGAAAATGACACTGACGTGAATGGCCAGTCGTATCGTCCAGTCTGACCTTCTGACGATGGTAAACTCCTCCACAGGAGTGGCACTGAGACATCGCACCGCTCACCGAAGCTGCAGCTTTCTTAGATGGCTGAATGCACAAAATATGTCTGCATGTAAGTACACATTCTAGGAATTCTGCTGTATATTCTTGTATATAATTTATAATTGCTGCCAAAAGATTCTCATGTTGCTATTGAATACTTACATATTTTAAATGTTTCAAGTAAGATGGTCATAAAATAATAGGTTTACATTTTTTATGTGAATAATGCCATTAATATTTAATTATACAGTACACAAATTCAGACATGTAATGTACTCAGGCATTGAACTTGATGGCCTTTCAGCCTCTTTTGCGTTTCCAATTTGTGTTACTATTTATCAAAAATTATTTCCTTATCAACTTCTGAAAAGAGTGCCATTGTCTCTATTACCTATTCTTCTGTTTTATGACAATTAAATAAACTCTTCATCTTTTCAGAGCTGACCCCTAATACACCACACATACATTGCATCACACTTAAAGTCGGCTTAAAGCTGATGTTGCTCCCTCCTCTGAGCTCTGATTGATGTTATCAGTTATGGTGCTCACATAATCATGGATTGCCGAGGCCCACCTTGAGTTAATGTGAAACACGTGGTGTTCGTGTAGCCGACTCACAATTAATTGGAAAACACTTTAAATCAAGCAGACTCATCTAAATCATGGGATACCACAGAGGAGTTTTAAAAAATCACGTATCACAATACACAACCATACTTTACAAAACCTCACACACATGAATCACAATACATAAAGGCACATGAACACGTAACACACACCAAGATGTCTGATGTCCCGTGAACTGACAACGTGACTTTATTCAATATGCCGCTGCAGGTCCCTCGATTTCAGCAGATGTCATCAGTTCTAAGGCCAAACCTGAGACTGCAGCAGGACTCAGTGTGTCTGTCATCTCTCTGGCTGCTCTTCTACATTACAAACACACTGTAACCAGGAAGTTTAAGTTTGTGAATAAAGTAACAAACAGGAATGCAGTCTGGTGAGTCTTCATCAGTCAAGGGGCCCACTTTACTATAAGGTGCTCCTTACTAACAGATATTAACAGACACAATTACAATACTGACGTGTGGGCCTTTCTTCAGATTACAGACGCACACAGAGTGGTGGCCACAGTGGCTCAGCATCTGCCTCTTTACCCTCACTGGTCCATTTTCTCCCATTCATTGCTTCTGAGCATGCTTTGTTCAAACTACAGTAAGTAGCTTATTTTTTATTGAAATTTATTATTTTTCAGTGAGTCATAAATTGTCAAGATTTTCTTAGGACTCTGTCAGTACAGCTCTGGGTTTGCTATGCTCACGGTTCAATACAGTTATTATTTTACCATTATTAATTATATTATATAAGTGTCCTAACTTGTGATTTATTATTATTGTTATTTTTTTCTGATTTTGTTCCTTTTCATGAATGCCTCTGTGTTGTTGAGTACAACTGCTACATTGTTAAACCACCGTGTACAACCTTACTGTACGTTTGATACCAAAAACACCCCATTCCCACTCCTCCAGTCAGACCTGAATGATTAATCTGAGGAGATGCGACTGTCGCCAATGTACAGTATAGACAGGCTGTGTACGTGTAAAGGTGAAGATCACTTGATCTCAGTTGCATGAAAAGCTGTTTGATGAAAATTGGATGACTGAACAATTTCTCTTTCATGTCTGGACTGTGAAGTTGACATTCCTGAGTGTGCAGAGATTTCAGGTCGTTTAGTGGCAGAAGCCCCTTCAGTGTTGTCAGTGGAGGTCTGCTGTTGTGCTTGTGTCAGTTTAGAATGAGTGACTGCTGCTCAAAGGATTATTTCCTGCTGAATGAGGATCTCCATGATCAGAGCTGAAAGAGAAAAAGAAAAAATGAATTAAGACGTGTAACAAATGTCAAACTTGAGTGCATGTGATGTCAGCAATGTCATACAGTACAACAAAGGGCAATCCCAGCAATACAACAGAAATACACGCAGCATTCTGTGTTGTGTAGACTTCAGTTTTTTCTTATGTAAAAATCCTTAGAGGGCTTCAACAGCCACATAGCAAAGAATTAGAAATCCTTTACTGGTCGTTGTAAACACACCACAGCACACTACAATGAAATGTGACCTCTGCATTTCACCTCCTCAGTGTAGGGGCAGTGAGGAGCTGCTGAGCAGCACCCAGAGCACAGTTTGGGGGGCTCAGCACCTTACTTAAGGGTACATCACTTGTAGTAATGAGGATGGGTGAGGATGATTGAGAGTGGAAGGTCACTAATCTGGTATTCAACCAAACAACCTTCTGTCCAAATGCATGCGTCTCTAAACTTTAGGCTACTGCTGCCCTATTCTATTTTTATTTTTTTTAAGAAATATAGTAATAGAATCAAGCCTTGATTAATTTTCATTGAAACAGTTAATACCATGTTAACACAAGAACACACACTGTAATAATCTGAACTTTAAACCTCCACTTCATGACTGCCATGATAGCCTCACTAAATTAAGTTCCCTTCACACGTCTGATTTGTAGCCCTTGGGAGTTGCTGTAAGGAATGGTGGGACCACTGGCTTTGGCCTTGACATCGATGAACTACAGAAGTAAACTCAATCAACAGTTCTAGTTATACCAATCAATTTAAACAACAGAAGAGAGATATCTGCCTAGCACTACCAGTATATGTCACTTTTACCATTGCAGTTGTACTCTCTGCATTTAAATAATGTCTACACACATTGACTCGTTGAAGTTCAGCAATTGATGGATCTGCTTATTTGGACAGTTTTGTGGACATAAAGTGTAAGAACACACATCAATAAGAAGTGCGACATATTAATATACTGTACATCAACCTCAAGAGTCCTTATTTAAGTCTAACGTAGATAACTCATCACTGTCAAGAAACTACCTGCAGATGGCGCCTGTTGCCATTGTGGGGGTGTCTTTTGGGGCCAAGGGTCTACAACATCTGACAAGAATTCTGAAGCTTTCAACACCCAAATATATCAATAGTGAAATTTAAGGGAGGAATGTTATTCTGAAGTAAAAAATTAAAACAACATGCAAACATGACCAGCGTTTCTCAATACACTTACATAGTTTGAATAGTGTGAGATGCCAATCAATAGACATCCATCTTGGGATAACATTTGAGCAAAATAATTTCTCATGATCAAGAATTTACTAGCAGGTAGTGCTGGATGCCTCAGTTGAGATGTTTCTTGGGGTCACAGATGTGCAAGATCAACTTTAGCAGAACACAGGAACAAAGGGGGTGTGTGGAAAGATTACAGTTGAAAGTGAAAATGTAAAGGTGGAAAAAGTGATTTGGATGTTGAAAATCAACACTTAATGAATAAATGGAGAGTGTTTCTCAGTATTTTGTTTCTCAGTGTACAGTTTGAGAAGCCTCCCCTTTCTACAACAACTTTACTTACAGGAGTAAAGCTCATGGATACAGTGGTCAGCTGAGGATGTGACTACAGAAATAACTAACTACCCCTTGTCCTCAGCCACATTGTACACGTTACATTCTGATAGGGCACCGTGATGATGATGTGGTCCAGCCGCATTTAGGGCAGGGTGCAGGGTTGTGAATGATTTAGGTCCAATTCATGGAACCCTTGGAAGACCCCTGCTGTCTCCTCCTTCATCCTCACTGTCACCAGCTGATTGGGAAGCAGCTGCTACAAGTTGACTGCTCAGCCTGGAAATGCAAGAAAACAAAACCAACAACAGCATTTTGTTACACATCTAACAGCACAAGATATTCATGATTTCCATCCCTCCTGTGATTTTCATTGCATTGTGTGAATGCGATGCTTCTGGGAATAAGGCCTGTGGTTTATGGAATGATTTCCTGAAAACTCAACCCAGGAATATTCTGCAATTAATATGTGAAATGGCCTACAGTGTAAGTTAAGGTGTGTCTTTAATGATGGTCTGCAGATTTCTTCAAAATGATGATACATACATCGCCCTCCTCTGCTTTCTTTGGTTCAGAAACTCAGCATCTGACTGCAGTTCAGCCTCCCTGACTTTTCTCTGTCCCTGCTCAGAATTATCAGTTGTAAAGAAAATGTGTGATACAGCTGGTCTGATGGGGACAAATCACACTGAGCAAGGGGATGGTGCAAAAGGTACAAGTGCTTTTATTAACAACAATCAAAAAGAAATCAGTGTCCAAAGAAAGAGTGCAGTTTTCAAAGTGTCCCAATAAATAATCCATAAAAAGGTAAACATTCCAAATGTTTAAAACAAGGCTAAAACACGAGAATAACCTGCAGCAGTGTTCGGGGCCACACCAGCCAAACATAGCTCCTTCCCAGATTCTCCAGCTCACCCAACGTTTGCTCAGCTGAAGAGACTTCAGTAGTCACTGTCCTCTCAGTACCTCCCCATCTTGGCTGCCTCCACTGGCATCTGCCATACTGCTTGGGGTTGGTTGTCCTCCCGTCTTCCTTCTCGCACACGTAGTCGTCCCTCAGATCCCTAGGGAGTACTCCACCTCGATCAAACCCACTCCTACACATTGTCCATCCCTTGAGCTGCCATCCTTCAATCCACATGGGACCCCTAACTGCACTAACCTCTCTCTTTAAGCTAGCTAGCTGGCTGGTTGGCTTGTCCACTCTCTTTCACCCTCGATGCTGCTCTCGCTCTTCAAGACTTTCCTTTCTTTTTTCTTTTCTGCTTTTTTCTCCCTACCTCCTGTGCCAGCCTGTACTTATACAGCTCTGTGGGTGCAGAACCTCAATCACGCACCGCAGGAAGCCAATGAAGCACCTGAGAAAGATCGCACCCTCATGTGCAGATGTGATTTGCCCCAATTACCTCATCAACTCCACGCAGCTGCACAATCACGTCCACAGAGACCAACACGGCCTAATGGATTATTTAACAACTGTCCTTTATTCAGAACTGCTGACCCGCTACAACTCAGGCACCGCTATTAATGGTGAGTGTTGCTCATCATGATGGGCTTTGCCTGCTCACTTATAATCGACAGATCACCTCACAGAAGAGCAGCATTAAACACCTTATCATCACATTATGACAGAGCAGAACTCGAGACCCCTGCTGATAATAATAATGTGCTTAATTACTCTCTGCATAACCTTGGCAGAATACACAGCACTAATCATGGAGGCAGTGAATGCTAATTAAGCTTGCAAGACAGAAACTCACTGGAGCTGCTGGTATATTGAGAACAGACATGAAGACCAAAGAATATTTGACTGACATCAGCAAACAAAGAACTGATGGTGATCTGCAGGCAAGAAGGGGCTACAATGGAATATTAGGAACTCTGACAGTTTATTCAACGTTTAAAATTGTAATACGTTCATAGCCTTTAAGGTCATTAAGGTGACCCGTTAAATGTAGGCATTTGGACATTCGAGTAAACACCAACAGTCAAACATTTGTTGTAATCTGATTGATTTAATAAAGTAGAGCCCACACTTAAATGTACGTCAATCCATTAAAATTAGGCGGACACAAATTTGTATTGTTATGATTCATTTATATTTTCTTCAGACGTTGTTCAGTAACGATAAATATCTCATATGAAAACTTTTATTATTATTTTTTTCAGAACCGCTACTTCATAAATGACTGTGGTAAAAATACACTGCAGTCTTAATAAAGTGCTATAGTGTAAGATATTGACACTAGTAGACTATCGTTGCAGAGGTATTTTATGAATATACTCCGTCTCTTACAGTCACTTTATTTTGACCGTCCACCTTTAGAAATTAATTCCACCTTTCTTTTTTTCGTATCCATAAGGCAATTGGCTAAAGTGGCCCATGAATGACAAATAACACCGATTGGCGATTTGTTGAATAAAACGGTGATTGACCGCAACGTTTAAATTTGCGATTGGCTGATCAGTGACTGACTTGTGCAAATTTAATATATGATTGGCTGAAGTCGAAAATGATATTCACGCCCATTTTACTCTTGTCTGCAGCAATATCTACTTGCGTCCGAAGCCCGTCATGACGCAATCTCAGTACTACGCATGTCTGAGGCTTCAGTAGCCCCGTCATGAGTAGTACGCATGTCTGAGGCTTCGGTAGCCCCATCATCATCTCAGTAGTATGCATGTCTGAGGCTTCGGAGACCCGTTCAAAGCCCGTCATGACGCAATCTCAGTACTCTGCGCAAAGCTTCGACTCATTATTTATTCATCGAGCTCCCGTTTGAAGTACATATAGCATCAACAGAGTTAAAAAACTCAACAGAATTCCCATTGAAATGAAAGTTTGTAGATGATCAATACATGTTAAATGATCGTGCCCGATAATACGTTGTGACAAAAAATAAAATTCTAAATTATACATCATACAAACGCCGACTTGTTGAATGCATAATGCTGCAAAGAAGAGCTTTAGCAATACGGGTGAAGACACATCTCTCACTATAATACTCTCATAAATATCCATTCTTCGCCTCATGCAACGTTTTCATGCCACACTGAAGGTATGTCATATAGTATACATCTATATATAATTGTTTTCGTCTTCACTACATACATACATGTATACATTAAAAAACATACATTATATACCATCCTCCTGAAAATAGTAGTGGTGCAGCGGTAGCGTTACGCTTCATACTAAAGCGTACGTGGGTTGGGGTCTCACGTCTACCCCCTGTGAATTATGACCCAAAAGAGTCTGATTTTCTTTTTTTTTTTTTATTATTAAACAGCAAATTCCAGCGTGGGCCGGGAGCGAGCAAGGCGAGAACACTAGTAAGGATATATCAAATGGAAACGTGCATCTTGTTTTATGTCTATAATAAAAAAAATATTTGAGTAACGATTTCAACTGTTTTTGTAGTTGTTGATGGCGGGTTTAGCAGTTTAAATTTTTAAATATTAAATTGATAAGGTGGAATGTGTTCTTACTTTGAGTGTTGATGTGTTAGTAACTGGGATTGCGCCTCTATTACTGGAAGATTGCTTAGGAATGATACAGACTGGACAACTATGTGTTTTAGGAAATGTTTTATTATTGCACTGTGCTGTGACTAAAAAACTTTTTACTGATCACCTGTCTGGACCTTGAAGATGTGTTCACGAGGGAGGGATGCTGCTGTTAAAAGCAAATGTTTTTTAAACAGCAGGTCCAGGTGTGTTTATCCCGCTGCTTTTTGATGCCTCAGCACTCAAGAGGATCTTTAATGCCGACCTTGATATGTGCGCTGCTCACCTTGAAGTGTCCCGTGTGTGTCTGTGTGCCGGTGACTGATCTGCGCCGTGTCTCTCAGCCTCTCTGATGTGCTCCGGATTGACACCTTTGAATGTTTGGTGCAGCAGAGCAAATTCAACCTGATCTACCACAGTGGGTTTGTTATCACCTTATTCCAGCGTTTCTCAACCTTTAAGTATTTGCGACCCGAGTTTTCATAACAGTTTTAATCGCCCCCCCCCTAACATTTTTTGAAATGTAGATGCATATTTGATTATACCTACTTAACTTTTATCGACATTTATCTAACTCTATACAGTATTTATTGTTCTATTATCAGAATGTAGTTTAAGTTAATTTGTTTTGGTTCCAACAGATGTTTTTATCATATTTTTGATTCTTGTTTTCTTTTTTTCACATCTTCGCGCCCCCCTTTTTGTTACTTCTCGCCCCTTTTTGTTACTTCGCACCCCACAGGTTGAGAACCACTGCCTTATTCAATGGAGGGGTTCATGGACGTCAAATGGCAATGAATAGAAATGGATTAATGTAAATACGTGAGCTGCCATCCGCAATTAGACATCGCATTTTGATGGCGATTTTGGTGATTCCCGAACAGATCTCTTATGCGATCCTTCAACAGTATCTCTCAAAATTATTTAGTTCAAATTGGTTATAAAGATTTCAATTCTGATCATTTTTTTTTATTATTGTTAATTATGATGAGACTTTAAGTTGGATCGAACTCGGTCTAGCACTACGCTCAGAATTTGAAAAGCAACCACCTTAGTTAGTTGAGCCATTGACGGCATCATTTCGTTGTAGCTAATTCGTTACTTTCGTGCTCCACAAAATATTGTAAAGTACTAATAAATGAAATATTTCAATACTTGATCGAATAATAACAACTGATTTAAGGATTTCACCTTTTCTTTCTCAAATGTGCTTATCTATATCATGGCAAAGTACAGGGATAAATCTTTATTTTCCGTCTACTCCGTTTTAATTAAGTCAAACCAAAGAAAACATTTAAGGCTATTAAATGTGATCAAGAAAAGATGAAGGTTAATTCTAATACTAATAACAGGAGCGATTATAATGATACAGTGCAAAGGTAAATACTAATTGAAAGAGCCGGGAATCCATGCGTGAGGCGTCTTATTTTGTTAACACTTGCTATCGTATAATGCATTCTGCTTGTCGGCGTTCGTTATATATATATATATATATATTGTAGTGACCCGGCAGCCAGCGATGGCGGCGTGATGCATTGTGGGTAATTTATGTAAAAGCATTGTGGGTAATTTATGTAAAAGCTTATTGTTGTGTTAAATTAACAAGGTAATCGAATAGTTTGTCCTGATGTAATTGTTGTATGTGTTTGTGCTCAACTGGTGGGGTGGGTTTGGTTTATTGCCGTCCGGGGTTGTTAAATTGTAAATAGTTACCATCAATGAGAAAGATGGCTTCGTTAATGACCTTGGCAATGGCTATGCAATGAGTTTGAGCTTTGTTTTCTGACTGTCTGCTCTAATAAAGAGATACAACAGGACAGAGCTGTGTATTGCTAAGATTTCATCTAAGCAATTATTGCCAAGACACTCGGAGTCGTGCGGTGTATGGGACACGAGTGCTCGCTACTTAAAGAGCTGGGTGCAGCTGCGTGTATAACACTGGCAGTCCGCTAGCCGATAGCTTGGGAGAAGTGCACGGCAGAATTCGGCTCTAAAAACTTTAAGACTCAACCACGGGTCGCTAAATTGGTGTCAGAAGTGGGAGACCAGGCTGTTTAGAAGACGCCGTTATGGAACAGAGTCTTGAAAAATTAGAGCGTGCCATCTTAGAGAACAGCGCTACGTTAGAGCGCCTGATCAGCGGAACTGTGCGGAGAAAAGAGGCAAACTGGCCTGATGGTGCCAGTATTCCCCGGACAGTGTTACGATCTTCTAGGCACGGCCAGAATGAACCTTCAACTACTGCAACGATACCCCAGGTTACCAGTCGACTGGTCCTCTTCTCACGGTCACCTGCTAAGCTGCCGCGATACAGCAGATTGACGCCCTTAGAGCCATACCTTGCACAAGTAGATCTGGCCGCCCTACACAATGGATGGAGCTGCGAGGAAGCTGCGACACACTTGGCCCTTGCCTTGGAGGTTCCCGCACTTCAGGTACTCATTGATCTGCCATTGGAGGAGTGTCGTGATCTTCAGGCTCTCACCGCTGCTCTCACCCGTCGCTTTGGACAAAGAACCTCAGCAGAATGCAGCAGAGAGAAGCTGACTAGCCGACGTCGGCGTGAAGGTGAGAGTGTAGGAGCCTTTGCCGCTGACATCAGGGTCTATACATGAAAAGGTTACCCTACTTTCTCGACAGCAGCGAAGGAGGAACTCAGTCTTCATGCTTTTCTGCGGGGCCTCACGCCAGAACGTCTCTGCCAACATGTCTGTCTGTTGTCACCCCGAGATTTGAGCTAGGCACTACGAGAGGCTGAGCGGGCTGAAGAGGTGCTACAAGCTGAGTCACCGACAAGTCGAACGCCACGCCCGAGTCGACTAACGAGCAGTTGAACGAAGGGCGAAGGGGACCGTCTGAGGTAGTGGAGGTCAGTCGCCCAAACAACATCAACCCCCGACAGAGAAACGAGTAGACCGCTGTTTCCGATGCGGAGAACCAGGGCACTTTGCCAGGGATTGCCCTGCTCCAAGTCCCTTGCCTCGTACAACATCACTGCCGGGAAACGACCTCGGGGTGAGGCCGTGAGGGGACCCTCGCTCCGTTTTTCAGCACCCCTCCACGATGACTGCCTTAAAGTGGGGCGCTGTGGGTTTTCCACTGGACTGTACCTAGACTGCACTATTGACGGGCGGCCATGCAGTGCTTTAGTGGACACGGGGTCCACTATTTGTTTGCTACAAAAAGGAGTGTTGCCCGAAACCGCTGGTCTTCTTCCAAAGGACTGGACCCCCACAAATAGTGAACTACGCACTGTTACGGGTGAACGGACAGTAATGCCCGGAAAGAAACTGTTATCTGTGTTGGTAGGGACGAGCCAGATCAGCCACGAATTCTGGCTTGCTGACATTAAAGACAAGTGCATTATTGGGTTGGACTTGTTGGCCCACTGGGGAGCACGTGTTGATGTGTCAAGGGCCGTCCTTTGTTTTGGTAATGAGACTGTGCCGCTCCGGTCGGGCTGGAACCGTCCTGGAAAGACTGCCAGCGTGGATTCACTGGGCACCACTGCTCACCGGCTCCCAACCATTGTTTGGAAGTTGCAGGGATTCAAGAGAACCCCCAGGAGAGTATTGCAGTACAGACAAATGTTTCCAAATTGTTTTCATCGCACGATCCCCCATCAGCTGAGACAGTTGCCGCTGTAGAGGAATTGGGCCGTCGAAGTGGTGAACATCTGAGCACGCCACAGCAGGAGCAACTCCAGCATCTACTAAAAGACTTTGTGGACATTTTTGCGGCTCAAGAGGAGGACTGCACCAGAACCTCTTTAGTAAAACACCACATTGACACTGGCCACGCCGCTCCCATTCGTTTGCGCCCCCACCAATTGCCTCTTGCGAAACGCCAAGCTGCCGAAGAATTGATTTGCGAGATGGTAGCTAACGACATTATTGAGCCTTCGGACAGTCCCTGGGCCGCACCCATGGTTATGGTGCGGAAGAAAACGGGGGGTTGGCGCCCTTGTGTGGACTTTCGTAGATTAAATGCAGTCACTCGCAAAGACTCTTACCCACTGCCACGCATCGATGATGCATTGGACTATGTGGCTGGATCCTGTTGGTTCAGCACCTTGGACTTCCGCAGCGGATATTGGCAAGTAGGACTGGCATCAGAGGACCGGCCCAAAACTGCATTCACCATCGGACGAGGGCTGTGGCAGTTTAAGGTAATGCCGTTTGGACTTTGTAACGCACCGGCCACCTTTGAAATACTAATGGAGCGGGTTCTAAAAGACATTCCCCAAAACCGTTGTGTGGTCTATTTGGATGATCTGTTGATTCATGCCAGAGACTTTGACCAGGCTGTGCACAATTTAAGGGAGGTCCTGACCGCCATTCATAGCGCCGGGTTGCGGATGAACCCCGCAAAGTTTAATCTTCTCGCAAGACAGACCCAGTTTCTAGGACACGTCGTCAGCGAGAGTGGGGTGGCTACCGACCCAGCAAAGGTGGCTGCCATGAGCAACTGGCCTCCACCAGCCAACATCACCGAACTGCGGAGCTTCCTGGGTTTAACCTCGTACTACAGGAGGTTTGTAAAAAACTTTGCAACCATTGCCAGCCCTTTGCACCGACTGACGAGTAAGGGCCAACAGTTTGGGTGGACGGAGGACTGCGCAGCCGCTTTCCAACAACTAAAAGCTGCCTCGTCAGCGCGCCTGTCCTGGCTTACCCTGACCCCAACCAACCTTTTGTCGTGGACACTGACGCTAGCAATGTGGGGATTGGGGCCGTACTCTCACAGAAGGGGGAGACTGGAGAGAGAGTGGTAGCTTATTACAGCTGCAGCCTCAGTCGACCGGAGAGAAATTACTGCGTCACTCGGCGGGAGCTGTTGGCCGTGATTATAGCAGTACGGCACTTTCGGCCCTACCTATTGGGCACTAGGTTCACGCTTCAGACTGACCATGCTAGCCTCACCTGGATGTTAAATTTCCGGCAACCTGAGGGCCAGGTGGCAAGGTGGATGGAGATCCTCCAGGAATACAATTTCGAGGTACAGCACCGACAGGGACGGCAGCATGCCAACGCTGATGCCCTCTCCAGGCGTCCATGCCTCATCAACGAGTGTCGATATTGCCGTCGACAGGAAGAAAGAGGTCTGGGGCCATCGTCAGCATCAGCAGGGCTAGATGACACTGATGGAGCAGGGGAGCCGTTCACCACTGACCAATTGAGGCAACTGCAAGTGAACGACCAAGTGCTAGAGAAGGTAAAGAGCTGGCTGGAGACCCAAGAATGTCCCGACTGGCAAACCGTGTCTTCACAGGGGCCTGAACTCAAGCTACTACACTCCCAGTGGGGCATCTTGGAGTTGCACGATGGCGTGATCTACAGACGGTGGCAAGCACCAAGGGGGGGAATTGACCGATTACAACTTCTGGTTCCCCAGGCTTCCGGTGGGTTCATGGAGCAGCTGGATCCGGACACTACGGAAATGCTAAGACAGTGCGTCGGCTGCGGCAGCGGTTCTATTGGCCCGGGTGTCGGCAAGATGCAGAGCTGCACGTCCACTGCTGTGACATCTGTACTGCGCAGAAAGGACCTGGCCAACATTCTCACGCGCCATTGCAGCAGTACTTTGTCGGGGCACTCATGGAGAGAATTGGAGTGGATGTACTGGGTCCTTTTCCTGTCACCGAAGCCGGAAATCGTTTTGTTTTGGTCGCGATGGATTATTTCACCAAATGGCCAGAGGCGTATGCAGTTCCGGATCAGAGTGCCTCCACAGCAGCTCAAAGATTAGTGGATGAAATGTTCACTCGATTTGGAGTTCCGAACGAACTTCACAGTGATCAAGGGCAGAATTTCGAGAGCTGTTTGTTCAAGGAGGTGTGTCAGCGACTGGGGGTGAGAAAGACCAGAACCACCCCCCTTCACCCTCAAAGTGATGGACTGGTCGAGCGTTTTAATCGCACCCTGGCCACTCAACTTGCAATCCTGACCAGTCAACACCAGCGAGACTGGGACCAACACTTGCCTCTGGTCCTGTGGGCATATAGGACAGCTGTACAAGAGTCACGCCAATGCACACCAGCGGGGCTGATGTTTGGGAGAGAACTTCACACGCCAGTGGATTTGGTGTTTGGCTCGCCCCCTGAGCCTGAGATTGTTGGTGGGCCCGAACTGGATTATTTTAGGCGGTTGAAAGAGCGTCTGGACACCGTTCATCAACTGGCCAGGGAGGCCTTAGAGGGAGCTGGAGCTCGCCAGAAACGGGCATATGACACCCGGGCTCATGGTCCGACACTGAGACAAGGGGACAAAGTGTGGGTGTTTTGCCCACAAAGGAAACGGGGACTGTCTCCTAAATTGACGCACCATTGGCAAGGACCTGGAGAGATTTTGGACAAAATTTCGGAGGTAGTTTTCCGAGTCCGAATGCCTGGACGGGGCAGACGGGTGGTGCTGCATAAGGACCGGTTGGCACCATACCACCCACTTGCCCCAGTACAAGAAAGACCTGAGAATCAAAGCGGCTCTCCAACCTCCACCCCCGGCGCCGAGACAGACATTGACAGTCTCAGGATTGAGCCTGACACGAGTGATGGTACATCAGGCAGGCCGAAGCGCGTCCGTCGCCGGCCAGGACATTTGTTCGTTTTTTACTGTGAAGATTAGGGTTGTGGGGACACTAACCCTCTTGGGGGGGGCTGTGTAGTGACCCGGCAGCCAGCGCTGGCGGCGTGATGCATTGTGGGTAATTTATGTAAAAGCATTGTGGGTAATTTATGTAAAAGCTTATTGTTGTGTTAAATTAACAAGGTAATCGAATTGTTTGTCCTGATGTAATTGTTGTATGTGTTTGTGCTCAACTGGTGGGGTGGGTTTGAGTTTTTGCCATCCGGGGTTGTTAAATTGTAAATAGTTACCATCAATAAGAAAGATGGCTTCGTTAATGACCTTGGCAATGGCTATGCAATGAGTTTGAGCTTTGTTTTCTGACTATCTGCTCTAAAAAAGAGATACAACAGGACAGAGCTGTGTATTGCTAAGATTTCATCTAAGCAATTATTGCCAAGACACTCGGAGTCGTGCGGTGTATGGGACACGAGTGCTCGCTACTTAAAGAGCTGGGTGCAGCTGCGTGCATAACGCTGGCAGTCCCCTAGCCGATAGCTTGGGAGAAGTGCACGGCAGAATTCGGCTCTAAAAACTTTAAGACTCAACCACGGGTCGCTACAATATATATATATATATATATATATATTATTTAGACATCAGATACTAGAAGTTGCTGACGAACCCTTCTCTTCGTTGTCAGTCTGAACAGCGAAAAAATAAAAGCAATAAGAGTTATAACAGACGTCATTGAAGTGGGTCATGAGTTTGTGTAACGTTAATGAAAATGGCCAGGAGGGGTCACTAGAAAGGTGAGTGTCAAATGCTTCGAAGCTTCGATACGATTTCTGACACAATTGCTTCAAACGTTTTGATGCTTCATGAGGCTTCACTTCGCCCATCACTACTTACAGCATTTTTCGAATTATGTTTGAAAGATGATTTTGCTAAAACTTTATTATACAATGAAATACCAAGTTACTATACATGGAACAGGAAAACATTTCAAAGAAGAAAAGAAGGGTTGCCAGTACAAGGATTTCCAGATATTAGAAAAACCAATGCTCTTCGTCGTGTGTATAATGTTCATCCTAATAATACAGAGTGTTATTATTTACGTCTCCTGCTACACAATGTTAGAGGGCCCACATCGTTCAGGCACATATGACATGTTGCTGGACAAGAATATCCTACTTTCCAAGCAGCATGTCGCGCTTTAGGCCTCTTAGAAGATGACTCGCATTGGGACACCACTCTTGAACAAGCTTCTCTGTCAGATTCGCCAAATATGTTTGTAGTAATGTTGGGTTTTTGTAATCTATCAGGTCCGTTCAGTATATGGGTAAAACATCGCAACAGTTTAACAGAAGACATTTATCGTCGAGAACAAAGACTGTTTCCTGATCTTAACATTACATACAATGACATTATGTATAATGAAGTATTAATAATGTTACAACACAAATTACAGTCTGTGTCTGGAAAAACTCTTCAGGATTATGGTCTTCCCGCACCACACCTTCATACTAGCAATTCCTTTCGTACCGAGTATACTACACAAACAACATATGATATTCACTGGCTTCTTTTTTATGTACAAGAAAATGAAAACCTTTTAGTGAGCGATCAGAAAAGAGTTTATGATAAAATATTGGAAAGTGTATGTCACAGAAAAATATATTTTTTTGATTCACCAGGAGGCACAGGTAAAACATTCTTAATTAATTTAATATTGGCTAAAATCAGGTCAGACGGTAAAGTTGCAATAGCTGTAGCATCCTCAGGCATAGCTGCCACATTATTGGAGGGGGAAAAACTGCTCATTCAGCTTTCAAGTTTCCTTTAAACCTAACTTACAATGAAGCTCCTGTCTGTAATGTGAAGAAAGGGACTCTTCTAGCTCAAGTTTTACAAGACTGTGTGATTATCATTTGGGATGAGTGTACTATGTCCCACAAAGCAGGAATAGAAGCTTTGAACAGAACGCTTCAGGACATAAGGAATAATGAAAATGTAATGGGTGGAGTCACTGTTCTCTTTTCAGGAGATTTCAGACAAACTCTTCCAGTTATTCCAAGATGTACACGGGCCGATGAAGTCAGAGCATCACTAAAGTCATCATTTCTTTGGAGTTGTATTCACACATTGACTCTTAACATTAATATGAGAGTTCTATTACACTGTGACACTTCTGCCGATGGTTTTCAAAATTGCTTCTAGCAATAGGCAACGGAGAAATAAAAGAGACTTCAAATGGAAACATTGACATTCCAAATGATCTTGCGAACTTAGTCAACACCGTTGAAGAACTGACAGAAAGACTTTACCCCGATGTTATAAATTTACAGGAAAAAAGTGATGCATGGTTATGTGAAAGAGCTCTCCTGTCGCCTACAAACAATAGCGCTGATGAGATAAATAACTATGTGCTGCAAAAATTGCCCGGTGATAAAAAAATCTTACTTTTCTATCGATTCTGTTTTAGATGGTGAAGAAGCAGTTTATTATCCTATTGAGTTTTTGAATTCCCTTAATCCTCCTGGAATGGCTCCTAATAAATTGTTCCTTAAAGTTGGTGTACCAGTAATTGTATTGCGGAATTTAAATTCTCCGAAACTATGTAACGGTACACGCTTGAGAGTAATAGCATTGCAATCAAACATTATTGAGGCCTCAATACTAACTGGCTGTGCAAAAGGTGAAAAGGTATTTATTCCTCAAATTCCAATGATCTCTAGCAAAGACTATCCGTTTCAATTTAAAACACTGTAATTCCCTATAAAACTTTGCTTTGCAATAACAATAAACAAAGCTCAAGGTCAAACTTTTTCTCTTGCAGGTATTGATTTACGCACTTCTTGCTTTTCACATGGCCAGCTTTATGTAGCATGTTCACGAATTAGTCATAGGGAAAATTTATATATTTTGGCTCCAGGAGGACAAACCAAAAATGTTGTATACAAAGAAGCTCTATAAGTCCAATGTAGGTACATAATTATTCCAACTACAGCGACTGCAGCAATGCGCACCAGGTCTGCTAGTCCCTAAATAAATGATTGTGTGATGCGTGAGCTCCTTGTTTACCTAGTGGTAGTAAAACCAGCCACGACAGCGGAGACAAGTGTGAGTGTGAATAAAACTTCCGAACCCAAATAGTGGGTAGACGAGAAACACAGTAAAGTAATTGAGCGCATAAAAGGTGTGAGTGGGATTTAGTAACCGAGCACTTCTTTCATTGAGATACATTGAAAGTTTTATCAAGACGGCGTTACTGTTAGGAGTTATAGCAAATAATGTATGAAAGCCAAAGTAGTTAATTAAGGTGAATATAAATTAAAAATTAGAGAAAGAATATATTACAAAAATATATCCGGGAACAGCATTCACATAGTTCGCTTGACATAATTTCTTAAAAATAAATTTAATGCCACGATTTAAACACTTTTAGTTGGCATGGGTTTCATTCCTTGCAGCAGTAAGATTTCGTAAAATTATCAAGAAAGCATAATTAATGTAAATATAGACAATTAAAAGCAGTGTGAGAATTTGGTAAATTAGAAAAATATTATGATTAAAATTTGAATATGAAAATGTGAAGTTTTTAAAAAGTTAACTTGAATCAAATACTTGTACCTCATGTTACTCCCTGTTAAAAACAATTTGAGCCGTACTTACAGTCTAAGTAAAGCAGCCTTCAGAAAAATGTAGGAGGAAAGCAACAAAAGAAAAATGAAGTGATAGAAAAATGTGTGAGTATATAGATTTGTGTCTGTAAATATGTATATATCTGAACATATATTAGTGGGGAAAAGAATATCATGCGCGAAAAAAGAAAAGTGCACTGTATTTAACTTCAAAGGTATGGCGCTCGCTAATGTCTGAGTGTGTGAATATGTCTGTGCTGAACTTATTCAATGTGTGTGTGCGTGTAAATATGTTTGTGCTAAAAATGTGTGAGCGTGTGTGTTGTTGTTCTGTGGGTGTGCGTGTGTGTGTTTGGGAGTAAGAAAGTGAAACATTGAGACCTCTGGGTAATGTAGTTTAATTATGATTTGCTGAAACTGCCTTGTGCACATAAATTTCCAGAGCTCGTGACTAAAAATGGATTAAAATAAATTGTGTATCTAAATTTCCAGGGCTCTGGGTAAATATGGGTTAAAATGAATTTGAGTATGTGTAACATTTGATAAAATGAAAACGTATCCACTTTTAATTATACAAATGGTTATAAAATATGCAAGGCATCTTTCCTTTGGACACTGATCAAGTCTTAAGGAAAAATGTTCTTTTGATAAATATAACATATAAAGGAAACCATGTCTTTCAATCTTCTTCTGTCCTTTTCTTTTTCTTGTGATGTGTGTATGTGAAATTGTGCATTATGGGGATTATTACAGTGGAGAGTGTGGTGGCGCAGTGGTTAGCACTTATGCTACGATTCTTTTTTTTTTTTTTTTTTTTTACCGTGTCCTGTCCGGCTGTGAAGCAATCAGGACTGATGTCTGAATGCTGGTGACTAGCCTTACAGTTTTTCTCTCAGGTGGAGTGTTACAGCTTCTGCTGACGTCACGCCTGATACCAAAACTTTATTAAAAATATTTTTAGATGTTTTAAGATTCGAACCGGACACGGAGACAAAAGTGAAAGAAAAAGAAGAGAGAGAAGGAAGAGATGGAGGTAAAGGGGGAGGGGGGGTTTTTGTATAGAATAAACAATAAATGAACCAGAATCCGCTTCTAGACCTGCAGATAGAGAGGGGGAAAAATAACAAACCACAAGACAAAAACATTGCTGCATCAGCTACATGAAGATATATAAAAGTAAAAATGTTTACTGACAATCACACAGTAATTATTATTAAGGCATTTAGGGCCAACCACAACTTTAGGTCATGTGCTGAAGATGTCCAAGTCATACTTATGAAATCACCATGTGAGCACCTGTGTGCGTACACACGCTTGTATGTGTAAGGTTTCTCTATAGGAGCATCCAATAGTGAGTGTGAAGGGCCACAGACCTGCCCCCAAAAACGTGCGGAAGATGGAGGAAGTTCCAAGCCCAGAGATCCAAAGGTCACCCCAGAGCGCGGAGACCCCAGGGAAGCCGTCACCAGAGAAGCCCCAACCCCCCTTCAAGAGGCGCAGAGGATCACCCCGGGGGGCCACAACCAGCAGCCGGCAGAGTCCCGGGAGATATCAACGGCAAGCCCTCAGGCCGCCCGCAGCCGCCACCCCGAGTCGGCCGGGCCCGGAACTCAGCAGCCCGGGACCCAAGGGCGACAAGGGAGGACCCAACAGAGCCAAGGAAACCAGATCCCACCAGGCAGCCACTGGGAGCGACCAGACAGAAAAAAAAAAAAAAATGTGGCAGGGGGAGGGTAGGCAAAGATGTTGTAGTATTGCCAGATGTCCCAGGAGAGGGGAGGAGTCCAAAACCCCACCTGACATATACAGTCACACACAAACACAGTCATACACTCCCTCCCTCATGCTCTCACATACACATACAACCCAAGACTTACAAGGATGTACGCCAGACACCCATTCACACTCCCCACACACACCCTACCTAACTCTGGTCCCGGTGCTGCCGCATCAAGGCCCAACCATTCCTGGACGTCAGAGTTAGCCCCGTTCCGCAGGGTTAATAGTGAGCAGGCACCCCCGTCCAACGCAGAGCAAAGCAACCCACCACTCCAGACCACAGGCAGACGGCCAGCTCCCACTCCTAGCCTCCAGCCCCGGGCAGCTAACTGAGAACAGAGGTGTAATAAGACCTCTAGTCTCCCTCCGCCGGCTCTAATGTAGTGTTGGCGTGTGTTGATAAGGTGCATTTTGTGGTTGGGGGGGCACGGGCAGTGCTGGCATCATGTGGCCTACACCAGCTGATGCCAACACACAGCCCCACTTCCCCCTCAAAACTCTCCGTGACTAGGTGCAGTTTAAAATTGGAAATGGGCACCGGCACCCGGAGTGAGGCTGAAATTTCCCCCCACCGGATGCCGTTGAGTGTGCTCACTCCCAAGGCCCTAAGTGTGCATTTGTGTGGAATGTTGTTTGTGGAAGTGTTTAATGTGCAAATAAAATTGGGGGGTAGGCTGCCACAGGACTGCAGAAATGGGATCCATACCCGCACCCCTGACTTACCCACACACCAAGGCCCTATGTGCATGTTTGTGTGATGATGTAAAGGAGCAGGTGGAGGGAAATTTCTGAGGATGGGGAGGAATGGCTGAGGGGCCTGAGCCCTCCAGGGAGCCAGCTCCCCTACTGGCCCCAATAGGCACCTCCGTTCCCAAAATCCACCCGGGGAATGGAGGCCCCAGCCCATCTAGCCACGTCCCAAAGCAGCAGCATCACAGAGCCCCACAGAGTCTGAGGCCACCAACCCACACCACCCCTAAGATTCAAAGTTATATGTGATTCGTGTTAAAGCTTACATGTTATTTGTTTTGTTAACATTCTCAATGACAGTTTAGCCATTTTTCTGGGGAGTGCCGTCTTGCTGTGGTATCGAACCGCGTGATTAGATTTGCCCTTATTGACGCAGGAATTGATCACCATGGAAGCAATTCCTAATTGTCGCTGAGTTATTCCACCAATAGAGTCTCCTTGATCTAGAAACCAGCGCCATTTAGAGCTGAGTAGGATTGTGTTATGTTTCCTAGGGTTAACACCAGCTAACATCATGAGAGGCAGTTTTATGTTTGTTTGTCCTGATTGGTAATGTTAAGTGAGAATGGAACTCCCTCTTCTTTAGAATTCATTTTCTCTCTCTGATTCTTTTGCTGCATTGTTTCCAAATATAGTGTGTAATAATAAATAATAAGTAATAATAAATACTGGGGTGAAGTTAAGTGTGGTACAATGGTTTGGGTGATTTTGTGTATGTTATATAGTGTAGTAAAGGGATCCCTGTGAGTGAATGATAAACAAGTTCAAGTATGTTTGAGAGTGGTTGTGTGAAGCATGTGATAGTGTTTGCAAGGATGGTTTAATTGATATTAATGTGTGTGAGAATGTAAATATAAATGTTGAAATTAAAAGAGCTCTTAATTTTAACTGAAAAAGATATGAACAGGTGGTGTAAAGATGTCACCAGATTAGGCATGATATTATATGAGCACCCCTTTCATTTGAGTACTGGCCAGACTCTGATAAAAGGAAGGATTTTAATTAAAAAGAGTAAATTTCAATTGAAGGCTACATTGTTTAAAATAGTAATGAGGCTGAAGAAAAACAATGGCTTCCAGTCCAGGGTGTGTTCCATACTAAAGATATGCTATAGAAGAGAGGGAATAAGGGGGGTTGACTAACAGAAAAATAGACTGTGGTTTTTGGAGTCAATATTCTTAAAAACATGTAATGAAAGAACGTGCAAGATCAACTGACTTTAGCAGTAGGTCATGAGGAAAAGAAATCAGTGTATATAACTGAAATAGATTTAAAGTACTTCCTTAGTTCACAATTCTGAGAACAATTAGCTAACAAAGAAGTGGATTCTTCATTCTAAATATGGGTGGGAATGTGCTAATTTCCTAGAGGGCATCTTAATAAATAAATAAAGGCACATTTTTCATTATAGGGCATTCTGATACAGTGCATCCGGAAAGTATTCACAGCGCATCACTTTTTCCACATTTTGTTATGTTACAGCCTTATTCCAAAATGGATTAAATTCATTTTTTTCCTGAGAATTCTACACACAACACCCCATAATGACAACGTGAAAAAAGTTTACTTGAGGGTTTTGTAAATTTATTACAATAAAAAAAAACTGAGAAATCCCATGTACATAAGTATTCACAGCCTTTGCTCAATACTTTGTCGATGCACCTTTGGCAGCAATTCCAGCCTCAAGTCTTTTTGAATGTGATGCCACAAGCTTGGCACACCTATCCTTGGCCAGTTTCGCCCATTCCTCTTTGCAGCACCTCTCAAGCTCCATCAGGTTGGATGGCAAGCGTCGGTGCACAGCCATTTTAAGATCTCTCCAGAGATGTTCAATCAGATTCAAGCCTGGGCTCTGGCTGGGCCACTCAAGGACATTCACAGAGTTGTCCTGAAGCCACTCCTTTGATATCTTGGCTGTGTGCTTAGGGTCGTTGTTCTGCTGAAAGATGAACCGTCACCCCAGTCTGAGGTCAAGAGCGCTCTGGAGCAGGTTTTCATCCAGGATGTCTCTGTACATTGCTGCAGTCATCTTTCCCTTTGTCCTGACTAGTCTCCCAATTCCTGCCACTGAAAAACATCCCCACAGCATGATGCTGCCACCACCATGCTTCACTGTAGGGATGGTATTGGCCTGGTGATGAGCGGTGCCTGGTTTCCTCCAAACGTGACACCTGGCATTCACACCAAAGAGTTCAATCTTTGTCTCATCAGACCAGAGAATTTTGTTTCTCATGGTCTGAGAGTCCTTCAGGTGCCTTTGGCAAACTCCAGGTGGGCTGCCATGTGCCTTTTACTAAGGAGTGGCTTCTGTCTGGCCACTCTACCATACAGGCCTGATTGGTGGATGGCTGCAGAGATGGTTGTCCTTCTGGAAGGTTCTCCTCTCTCCACAGAGAACTTCTGGAGCTTTGACAGAGTGACCATTGGGTTCTTGGTCTCCCCCGATTGCTCAGTTTAGATGGACGGCCAGCTCTAGTAAGAGTCCTGGTGGTTTCGAACTTCTTCCACTTACAGATGATGGAGGCCACTGTGCTCATTGGGACCTTCAAAGCTGCAGAATTTTTTTGTAATCTTCCCCAGGTTTGTGCCTCAAGACAATCCTGTCTCGGAGGTCTACAGACAATTCCTTTGACTTCATGCTTGGTTTGTGCTCTGACATGAACTGTCAACTGTGGGACCTTCTATAGACAGGTGTGTGCCTTTCCAAATCATGTCCAGTCAACTGAATTGACCACAGGTGGACTCCAATTAAGCTGCAGAAACATCTCAAGGATGATCAGGGGAAACAGGATGCACCTGAGCTCAATTTTGAGCTTCATGACAAAGGCTGTGAATACTTATGTACATGTGCTTTCTCAGTTTTTTTTATTTTTAATAAATTTGCAAAACTCTCAAGTAAACTTTTTTCAAGTTGTCATTATGGGGTGTTGTGTGTAGAATTCTGAGGAAAAAAATGAATTTAATCCATTTTGGAATAAGGCTGTAACATAACAAAATATGGAAAAAGTGATGTGCTGTGAATACTTTCCGGATGCACTGTATATTGATTTCTTTTCCCATTTCCTTTGTGTGTAATATTGACATGTTTGTGTGAAATATAGTGGAATACTGGTATCACAACAAAGCTAATGAAAGGTTCACTTTTTATAATTTGATGAGACATTTTTAAAGATTCTGAAACCTAAGATTCAAATGTTTATGGTACTTTAATAAATAATATAATTAGTAATACCAGAAAGAAAAAAAAAAGAAATACTTGGGATACATGTATAGAAACTTTAAGCTTTTAGATAACAAGTTATAAGGGGCTAGAGATGGAGTCCAAAATTATTTTTGCTGCTAAATAACCTTTGAAATAATTTAAGGGATTTTGAGTGGGAAGGGATAAAATATTTTACTTCACGGACCTTGCTAATCTTAGATATGGTTCAAATATACTCAAATATGAATATCTCGTGTAAAAAGAAAAAATCTTCTTAGGACTTTGCACATTTGAACAATGCTTTATAATTAGATACATGGGAGAGGAAATGTGGAGCCTAACTGTTTTTGTTATATTTAATGTCAAAAAGGAAAATAATTAAGAATTTACCCATCCAGATTGTGGATTTCTTTCTTGACTCTACTTGCTATGCTAACTATGAGATGTTCTCTGGAGGTTGCTGGTATACATTGATGTTCATTTAAGGGAGGAGTACAATGAACACTATGACAAATTTATAATAATTGGCCAAAGTCTTCTTGCATTTTTTTACACCAACCTCCACGGAGCATAGCTCTTTAACTAATAAATACTCAACCTTCTCTTTGCTTCTGTTTGTTCTCTATCCCTGGACGTATTTGTCTTCCCTGTAAGGGAGCTATAAAATTTGTCTTTTATTCAATAATTATATTAATGGTTTAGTTTCAGATACCCTCTTGCTCCACATCTCCTCTACTTGTAAGATAAAACAGCAAGATTGGCACGTGTCAATAAGGGGGGAAGGGTTGGTATAATAAGTATTGGTATAAGTATGTTTAATTGTGTTTAAATTTTGAAACCATTTTTTAATTTTTGAAGCTATTTTTCAATTATTATGGAACAAATGTAGATAATTTAAATAGCATGCCAATATTATTGGGACCAATTTTGTAATGAGTTATTATTGAGAACATTTTCCTTTGTAATTCATTAAGATTGATTTTATTTTTTATATAATGACTTGGGAAATGTTTTCAATTGAGTGGAAACAGCTATAAAGGAAGGCCTGAACTTTGTGCTTATCAATTTTAAACTCTACTTTGACTGTTTAAAGGCAAATTGACTTAGACAAGCACAGACTGGATTGAAATGACCGTTTGTTTTACTGCTAGCAATATTTTTATTAGAGGTACCCCCAATGAAACAGATCTGACACCTTATGACATATTATTTTCTGGATCCATAAGTAGCTACCAAGGAAGAAATAACATGCTGACTATTTAAATGAGCGTTTTTTAAGTCTTTACATCTGCAGGTGAAAACTGTTTTTTCCTAATAAATCGTAAATGACAGAATTTGAAGTTGAACCAGAGATTGGGCTGTGATAAAGGTCTGCAGATAAGCTAATCATCTGACTCTAAGGAGAACCCAGCCATACCGGTGATGGAATCAAGTCATGAATCAGGCCATCGACCAACTGACCACTGGACAATCCACTTCAATTCCAGTTCCAGGCATCATGGATACCTGCTGCCAAAAGCTCAACTGTGCTGATGATGATTGAACCCAAAAGATCAACATGGATTCCGAAACATAGATGACATCTGCCTGCTTTGGACCTGCGATATTGGACCCCAACACCTGCCTTAATCATTATCAGAGAAGAAAATTTGTCACACTTTTACTCTGCAGAGCTCGATGTTCTTTGCCGGAGCCTACTTTGGCTGTCCACTTGTTTGACAACTAGCAACATCTTTTAAATTAAAAGTATTTGAACCATAAAGTTATAAAAGATATAGAAGGGAAAGCTAATTATCTGCAAGCAAAGCAGAATATAGGGACTCCTAAATAATGTGTTTAATGAATGTTTGCATTAATGGGATTACTACATGATTATTGTGAATTCAAAGTGGTTAAGAATAGATATTTGTAGATAAGTGTTTTTATATGCCTTCTGATATTTAGAATGAGATCATAAGTTACCTTTAGGGACCAATGATTTATGTTATCTGTAAAGTTAATAAGAATCGAATCTAATATAACATAAGAGATCTATTAGAAATTGTTAAGTGATTGTCATTGCTGGGGCATTCCATTAGTGCTAGTTAGGGTCAGTCCAGTTTAGATATTCTAGGTTATAGGATGGCACACATAACTACTATTTTGGAAATAAGGGACACTTACTATAGGTCAGAACATCCATAACCTTTGAATTAGAATAGGATAACACAGTTTAGGCTAACAAGTTGATGGTGATACAGGTCAAATGATTAACATTATGGCTTGTTGAGTATATGTATTATAAAATTAGTGAAATTAAGTAATAATTTGACCCATAGGAGATGGAGTGTCTTATATATACAGTGGTGAATGTGCAGTCTGTGAGTTAAAAAGCCCACATGAAGTCTGAAGATCTCTGATGATATAAACCCTTAATAAGAAGCTTGGGTATAACCCTTGAAATTGAAATTGAAATGAATGTGACCTTGGAAATAACCCAGTGACTTGTATTTTGGAAAGCAGTGCTGACATCTTCTGAAGGGAGGATTGACACCTACTGTCCACAAAATAGCTGCGTTAATACGGTAAAGGTGGCTCAAGATTTAGACCACAGCTGGGCGTATATTTGGGCAACTTTATGAATGAATGTGTTATGTGAGCATGGTGAGGTGTATAAGGACTTTATCTCTTATTACTATTATTGTGCACACCAGTGGCAACATAAAACTGGGAACTTTTGAGTTATTTAAGATAAATATTGATGCCATCTGTATTGCCACCAACAGTATTATTAATAGGTCTGATTGTAGATGAACACACAAAACTAGGTATATTAAATAGTTAATTTACCATATTTAGGAATTGGGACACTTTTGACATCATCTGTAAATCCATCTCAGAAAAAAAAATCCATCCTAGAGAGAAAAGGTAAAACCAATATATTTAGTATTAGCTTTATTTGAACCTGGGAATCACGGGGAGCCATGTTTATGAAGCAGAGATTACTCTCCTAATGGTATCATGTCCTTGAGTGGTATTTTGCTGCTTATTGCCAGTTTTCTAATTATATATCACTAGAGTTGCTGTCAAAAAAGTGTACATCCAAGTTCTTGAACCATGGACATCTGCAATTACAGATTTTTATTCTCTTCTTGATGGCAATGTGGATAACGAAATACTAAACTAGAAGAAACTCCTTGGGTGAAGTACTGGTAACTGCTCCCCAGGGGGGTGACTCTCTACTGCGCGCAAAGTACCTGGGTTGAAGAAAAAATGTCATTTCACAGACGAATATATCTCTACAACCAAAGAACAAAAGCACTTGCTATGGACAATTGTTTTTTTATTATTATTATTTTCTGCTTTATAATTGCACTATTTTGTAACTTCCATGGATTATATGATATTCCTATGATTTTAAATTTTATCTGCACCTGAGATTGATTCTGCACACTTCTTGACTGTTAGAGTAGGGCCAGGAAGTCTTTTACTCCTCCTTTGTTGCTTGATGGGAGAGATGTTTGCCTCCTGTGCCACCAGAGGAGGGGTATGGGTGTTGAAGATTAAGAAGAACTGTGAGGGGTTTGTATTGGGATCCGAGGAAGAATTAAACCAACATCCCCTACCTTTCTTTTGGAATCAGGTTAGATGTTGAGGCTTGATTAAGCCTCAAAAGGGAGGAATGTAGAAGGAAAAATTTTAGATTAGCATAGAGAATAGCAAATAAACACAAAGAGCCATAGAAATCTTCTAAAACATTAGATTAAGCATAAATTAGAATGTTAAGCAAATAAGATAGGTCAGGCAAATAGTTAACTAAAAATCAGTCATATTGCATTATTTTTTAAGCTTACAGCAAAATTTCTAGTCTGTGTAAGAACAGAAATTGACATACAGAATCCATCTTAGAACAGGATAAGGAGATTGAGATCACCTGTGTTCAAGGCTGAGAAGCTAAAAGAACAATACCACAGACAGAAGATGGCTCTGGAAGGCACGTAATGAAACCTGCAGGACTGGGAAATCAACAGAAAGGAAACAAAAGGCTTCTGCTGTAAGCAAGGTCACACTGCAACACATGAAGGGAAAATCTTAGTAAAATTCAGGCATTAGCAAAAATATTAGAAGAATATATTAGAAATTAGTTTTAGTGTAGAAATTAAGACAATTCAAGTATGCCAAGCAATGATTAAATGAAAGCATATACTACATTTCTTTTTAATTAAAGTTTAGCTTTAGGCCACTATTATAGTATAGCTTGAAAGGCTAGAGGAAGATGTGACACCATTAAAGACCAAGTATTGAATAGAGGACATCTGCCCAGTTGAAGAACCAATCATGAATAAGAAAAACAGAAACTGAAATGAACAATAGACAATATGGCCAGGTGCAGAATGAGCTCATTGAACAAGGTTAAAATGATAAGAAATTGTTATAAATACTTCACTTGTTGTAATATTCAGGGCTCAGTCTCATTCGGCCGAATTGGGTTGAGTCTGTGTTGTTGATTTATTGCAATAAAACCTTAAAACTCCGTCTGTCCATCCCGTGTCCTAATAGCCTTTATTTTTAGGTAAAAAGCCTTCTGATGATTAATTTTTCGCCACAACACAAGCAGACCAAACTTTACTCCAAAAAAATAAAAAGAAAAAGAAGCAGCAGACCTCAGTGGTCATAAATGTGATTTTTTTCACTTATGTCTGAAATATTTGAAAGATTACAATGGAATATCTGAGGGTCCTTCAGGGAGGAAACCTCTAGCTGCAGTTCAGCAAATTTGTGTGTAAAACTCATTTAACTTTAGGAGTTCATATTTGGCTGATGCTCTTATCCAAGGTGAACACATCTGAGATGACAATTTATTCCATTTCTTTGTCAGGTGGAGCCCAGGTAGGTGAAGTGACTTGGGCACACACTGGTGTCAGTAGTGGGATTTAAACCTCAGGGTTTGACATTCAAAGCTTTAATTGACTGACTAGGTTATCCTTCTAATTGATTTTCTTTTAACTAAAAGTTTTATTTTGGTGATTTTTTTTAACCTTTCATGTAGCATTAAAAGAAAATTGCTGGACAACTGATATCAATGTCTGTTGTGCATGAGGGGCAATCATCCTGCTTGTTCGCCCCAATTCTTTATGAACCATTGGCCAAAGGTCCAGAAAATACTGAAGCAGAAGCTGAGGGTGTTCTTGATATCGATATTCACAGTCAGCTTGTAGAGTTCTGTTCAACACAACAGCGCATTTATTCACAAGGATGTGTATACTACATGTCAATGGAGAAATCTGAAACCATTAAAATATGTTGAAGCAACACTTCAAAAATGACAGGTTTTGTATATCATGCAGTTTGAAGTGATGGATAACAAAGAATTTTTAATCTCATGTTTTTTATTTCTGATAGATTCAGTGTCTCTGAAGGCCAATGCTGAACAACAGCAAAAAGCATCAGAAACGTCCGTGAAAAAAATATTACAATCCCTTTCAAGTCAAGTCATTTACTCGTATGCTGACAACATCACAGACACACATGGATTTGTACTAAAATATTGTTAAGTTAACCACTTACAGGAAACAGTGTCATGAATGAGTGTTACATACTCAAACAGGAGTGAGGGTTTGAACTGAAGCGCTGCCTTCCTCCTTAATTCACTGGTCACACATCCAGCTCAGTAACCGCTTATTCACTGGCAGCCATTGGGCTTCATGTTGTTTCAACACTGCAAAGTGCGCTGAGAGACAAATACAACTGAAGATTAAAAGTCAAAGCAAAGTGTGTGAAAACAACACCAGGATTAGAGTGTGCCTCGTACTTGTGAATGTCTGCGAGGCTTCAACAACCAGAAGATCAGGTCAACTCTGCACTTTCACAAACTGATGTTAAATAATCTCGAGGTGCTTCAGTTGTGGCTCAGCACTGTAAAAATAAATCTAACAATGTTATGCAGGTCTACAGTTTTCAATTCATAGAAGTGATTTATTTAACAATATAACTACATTGGAGAAGCAACAAATAAAGAAAAAAAAAAGGATGGAGTATTCCATTAAATTTCTTGAGTACTAAGTAACCCACACTGCAGTCCACTGTTAAAGAAAATAAAGCAACAATTACACAATTACATCATTTACATTTGGTCTAATTTGTAAACAAGCCAAGAAAAGTAATTTAATACAGTTATGTCTCCTTTTAAATAACAACAGCTTCCTCAGACACACAGTTGTAAGTGGCAGTCAGCAGAGCATCCTGAGTTTTAAACTTTTCTGGTTGTTTCACAAAAATCCCCTTGGAAAATAAAGGAGGTGTGACCAGCGATGTGAGACATTGGTGTGTTTTATAGGGAATGAGAACTCCATCTGAAAGTAAAATAAATATTTACTCCATTTCATACTCTGAGAGTACTTTTGTGAATTTCAGATGTTTATTTCAAAAATCAATCAACATTTACTTAAAATGTTTTAGTGTGACAGTGTTAATCACAGGTTCATACATTCAGGAATGACATTCCAAATGTAGCACAAGTCCGACATTTAGAGTCGTATAAATAACGTTTATTACAGAAAACAGGTAAATAAATACAATACGACTCATCGAGGCTTCCGTTAGACCGTGAATACAAATGAACTTTGGAATGTGCAATGAACACCCTACAAACCGCATAAAGACTAGTGAAATGATAATAAAGAGAATAACATAAAATCTATAAACAGTGCAGCAACAACACATAGCGATCAAACAATACAATATCGTGAAAAGAGTAAAGAAAAATCTGACAAGCCACAATGTATCTACAAAACAAAACTTACAATTAGTTAAAACACCTTAACTCTTAAAAATATACATATATAAATACTTAAAATTAACAATAAAAAATCCCTTTAAAGTAATTTAAACCTACCACATAAAAGTGAACATTTGAAGCACAGGTTTCACTTCCTCTGCGGTGGGCTGGTGCCCCACCTGGCATTTGTTTCTTGCCTTGCACGCTGTGTTGGCTGGGATTGACTCCAGCAGACCCCGCGACCTGGTAGTTAGGATATAGCAGGTTGGATAATGGATGGATCAGACCTGTGTGTATATATAGTGATGGCCAGCGCTGACGTCCCATGAGTTTCTCTGGCTCCGCACCAACAAACTGACTGTTAATTGGGATTTCTTTCATGTTGGGTTTCAGACAGTTGTGTTTAATTTTGGTTTGCATCTTTTGGCAATGAGAGTGTGTTGTTGAAGTTAAAAGGAGGGTTTGAGTTTGCCTACCACCACTAACCGATACAGCCTGGTGTATGCATCCTAGTATCAGGACTAAAGCAGTGAGGTTTAATTTGGTTGTAGCCATTTTTGTTGTGGTCGGTTGTATTAGTTTAATGTAGCAGTCTTAAGAAAACAATAAAGAAAACATGTTTATCTTGGTAAATCAAGTGTCTGTTTGTTACAATATATAGAGGGAGGTGATGGCAGTCCAGGAGTGATGCTAGAGACAGCCGTAGTGGGGTAAAATGAGGCCTGGTGCCAAAAGGGAAAATAAGTGCCTTTCTTTAATTAAAACGGTTAAACAAATGTACTGTACTAACAAAGAAAAGTTTGTATTATTATTATTATTATTATTATTATTATTATTTGAATAAACAAATTACAATAGTTTTAAAATTCAAACTTAACACATATAAAAATAAAGATTCAGAACAGAACAAAATTTGGCCCTGTGTAATGGTTGAGTTCTTTGCGCCCAATCAGGCTTAATTAAAATGTAATTCACTTCAAAGGACCGTATTTGGAACTCAGAGATCAAGTTTAATCAAAACCCGTCAATAAATTCAGATTGTACTCATCAAACGTCCCCACACATAGTTAAAGGTGTTGTGTTGTGGTGGGAGAAGTTGCACAAATAAAATTGTTTATTAACATAAATAATTACAACATTTTCAAAAAATTAACAAAATATATAAAAATGCAAATTTAGAACAATTAAAAGAAAAAAACAAAAAAAACATTCAAAACTTTATTTTTCAAGCTTTATATGCGTAAAACTCTTGAATTATACTGCTATAATAGAAAGAAGAAGCTACTTTGTGTTCAATTGACATTACTGCTAAATTTGAAAGCCTCTCATTTGCCATTTTAGATAGTAAATACGACTTACTTAGTTTTAATTTTGAAAAACTGCTCTCAGAGACGCCACAGATACTGACAGATAGAAATATCCTCAAACCAATTTCTACATTCGGATAGGAATCCTTCAGTTGATATGAATGTATTAATTGTAGCAAATCAACCCGGGTAGCGTTAATGATATCTGCATTATACAGTGACCTGCCTGCATTTTAAAGCTTTCTATTTCAAGACAAAATTCGGTAGTATCAAAATCCTCATTATCTTTAAGAGAAAGGTATGTTATACTTTTTTTCAAATCTTCAGTAGACACTGTTTCTAAGCTTTTGCCAGTTAAGAAATAAAAAATCACCAGAAATTCCATTCATGGTTTCAAATCTCCACCCCAGATAATAGAAATGATAATTGTGCGTTTACATATTAGTGACATAGCGGACCTTCACTTATTTATTTATTTATTTTTTTAAATTTACGGTTGAAATCCATTAGTTTAAAGTATTCGAGATACTCGCGTTGTCCTTTGACACTTTTTTTTTTTCTTTTCTTACTTTTTCTTTCTTTAAAATTTTGTGTTCCGGACTTCTTAGGACCCATTTTCTGTCGTGAATTGAATAGGAATAAGAATGATACTTCCAACATAAAAATAATTGGTCAACATGCATTATTAGAATAAATAAAAACATCAGAGCATATTTCCTTTATTCAATTTTTTAGCCAAATCTATAAACGATATAAAGTAATATACTGCACAAAATGAGCTTACTTTAAATAACGCCAGAAACACAACGAGAGCGTAGGAGTAGATAAAGGATCTACCTGTATATGAGAGCTTAATGACTGGCTTCGCCTCGCGGTTCCGACTGTAAAGCCGCGCGCCTCTTAGCTATGCGTTTACATATTAGTGGGCGTGGCGGTTTTCAAGCAGTGCGTCATTCTCATTGTTATTTCATTTAGAGCTGCACTTTTATAAACAATAATGCGGCCGTGATTGTAAAAGACAATATAAACACATTTCAATGTGCAGGTTGTTTACAAAATCGTCAAAGTAAAGGGAATATCTAGAAGTTGTATTCATTTTCAGTGATACTAAAGTTTTATTATTTATTTTTCTTTTCTTCTCCCTCACACGTCGTTAATCTACCCGATTCCAAGATTGGTGCCTCGTGCCAGTGTCCAGTTAGATAGACACCACCTACGCTATGACAGAGATAAGTCAAGAAGATAAAAATTGCGCTTTTTCATTTTATATTTCTGTAAGAAGATCGAATCAATGTCATATCACATAATTGCTAAATAAGTTATCTTTGAGAGGCGCTAAAACCAAAATAAGTCTCTAGCACCTCTTTGTTTAAGTCGCTGAACTGTCATGTAGCTTGCAGTGCTGACTCCCTAATATAATGTTAATATTCTACGAAATAAACGTGTGATGATTATTCCCTAACCTTTTTAAGGGACATGGCGGCCTCGGAGATCTTTTTAACATGCCAGGAGCAACTGAGTAGGTAGACCAGCATTTCCAGCCGTTTCTCTGTGTTGCCACACTTTTTATAACCCAAAAAATTCCCCAGGCAGACCGCGATTCTACCATCGACAAAAGCAATAAATGTCATACACGTGCTAAACTGTCCGAAGGATCGGAACTACCGGAGACGCCGTCATAAAAAAAAATGCAGATCGGCGCTCGCAGACACAGCACTGCACTCGTATGCCCCCTGGCAGTAGGCTCTGCGAGCGTCACAGGCGAACAGGCACCCTGGCAGCTGGACCCCCGGTACATCTCCTGGCCGCAACAGTGCACACTTAGTGCTGAGTCTGTAAAATGGAGCCGCAGAGCTACTTTTCTGTCGGCTTCTCCAGAGAGTCCCGTCCTTCTCAGGCAGGTCTCGACCACCGGAGCAGCGTGTCTCTCTCAGGTCAGGACACAGGGGGCGCTACATTATTATTACTACAGCGCACCAGTCGAGGAGCACTTGTGTATAATTATCAAGTCGCGGATGATTAATAATCGAGTGTGCTATTTGCGCAGTTTTAACACACTTTTAAAGTATGTCCATTTAGTAGATGCTGATACTTTCAGTTAAATCAGTCTTTAGCAGTGCATTCTCTAAAATCGATTTGATCGTTTCGTTTTACATTGACACGGCTGTGTTTTATATTGTATATCAATTCGAGAATTAACAAGACTGTCTTCGTTTATAATTTTGTATGTGTTTAAAACGTTGGCCTCACTTTATTATTGCCTTCTTTTCAGCTTATATAGGAAGACATTCAGTCAGGTTGTACATACTTAAGTAGTATTTTGTTAAAAGCTAACGTTTAAATGTTTAACCTATGCCATTTTTAAAAATTCCTTTGTGTTGATTATACATTATTTTCGTGATTCAGGGTGTAGTTACTTCATGGTTTAAGTACTTATTTTATGATTACATGATTTAATTGCGATTAATTTTAATCGATTCCTACCTTTATAATGTGTGTATCTAGGTCACTGTTATATATAGACCATGTATCGTAAGCACAGTTTAAATATTACGGACACGGTTTTATTAAGAGTCTGTGAAATCTAAAGATAATAGCACACAGGTTTCTCTAAAGGTTTTATCTTCTTTTGTGCCACAGACAAGCACAAGCAGCAACGCTTCAGTGGCCAATCAAAACCCCCTTTTACAAAATTTATTTAAAACAGTAATTAAAGAAAAAATGAGTTTTATCTGTATGTTTTCTCCGTCTCTGGTGAAAGAGTACTCCCCGAGAAGTCTTCACTCTGATCCTCCAGAAGTCCCACTCCGATGTTCCGTCCACTTGAACGTCGTCCTCCTCCCAAGGATACGCGGCAACAAATAAAGCAGGATGCGTCGAAACATCCGAAGCAGAGCCGCCAGTAGCCGATCAAATGCAGTGCCTATTAGCCACTATCCGTCCCTCGGCCCCGGGATTCTAATATTTAACGTGGAGATGACGTTTCTGTCTCCGCTGTAGTCACTGCCACGTCTAAAACGTACACTGTAAAAAAATAATGTTGAATGCACGGTAAAGTACTGGAAGCTGGGTTGGCAGAATTTTACCGTAAAAAATATTTTTAAGTCTATAAAAATTTTATTTTTACGATAAAAAAGCTGGCAGCTGGGTTACCAAAATTTTACTGTAATAAATAAGATGACAATATTTTTAGGTCTACGGCATAACTTTGTAGTAAATAACTGTTTTTTCTTTGCAACACATTCCAACAGAAGGGAATGTAACCAGAAATCCATCCATCCATTATCCAACCCGCTATATCCTAACTACAGGGTCAATGGGGTCTGCTGGAGCCAAACCCAGCCAACACGGGGCGCAAGGCAGGAAATAAACCCCCGGGCAGGGCGCCAGCCCACCGCAGCCAGGAATTCATGTAATGAAATACATATACCAATCAATAAACCATTAGAAAGTATTGTAAAGGTCAAACCCAAGTACACAGCTTCGATCAGTAAAGTAACAACAACCAATAGCAAGCCTGTACCATTTAATTATACACATGGAAAACAATTCAATATTTAAGGAAGTTATGGCACATAGTTTGGCGGGGAGTAAAGTTTGCTTTTGTGGTGTATGGTGTCCTACACGTGTCCCAGCTTAACGAATACAACCCACCGTAAATCAGCTTTCATAACCTCAAAAAACCTTCAGCACGCAGGGGAAAATAAGCCTGCTCACTTGGTTTAAAATTTTCTTCCCTGCTATTCAAAGGTCTGAGGTTTACCAGGAACAATATGGTGAAAGTGGGCGTGTCCTTATGCAAATATCGTAAATTCGCTGTTACTGAAACTGCGCTTTACCGTTTTACTTTTTACAGTTGTTTACCTTCGCTATTTAACAGTTTTACACTAGAAAATTAACAGATTTTTTTCAGTGTAATTATAATGCATCAGTAAACGGTATGTAACATATTTTGAAGGCAGAAAAATATCGATTTTACTAAACTTGGCTGTAAAAAATAATGAAATGTATTGTTTAAGATATACAGGTAATTTTCAGTAGAATATAAGGTAACTTTCCTTTTTTCAGAAAAGGTATTTTACTTTCACCATTTACAGTATTTTTACTGTTAAATATACTGACATTTTTACAGTGTACTGGAACCGTTTTCTATCTTCTCTCCATTTCTATTCTTCTCCTTTCTTGCACATTGTCAACATAAACCCTGCAACCATCCGTCATTCTTCTACCTCTAAGAGTTCCCTTTTGTCTTTTGTTGGCACACATCAATCAAATTCTAACCCAATTTAATACAGTTACAACACAGGTGAAAAATACACAATCAATTACATACAATTACAGACTAAACTAAACAAGAGCTCAATCAAAAAAGGAAAAATATTGCAAAGTGCAATCTACCTACTAAGCAATACTAAGGAGTGGGCAGGAGGAGGAGTATAGGAACCTAATGAAGGACTTTGTTAAATGGTGCAACTCAAACTACTTATACCTGAACACAAGCAAGACAAAGGAGCAGATGGTGGATTTTAGAGGACCATGGCCCCTCACAGACCATGTGATTATCAGAGGTGACTGTGTGAAGAGGGTACAGACCTTTAAATACATGGGAGTGCAGCTGGATGATAAATTGGACTGGACTCCCAATACTGATGCTCTGTGTAAGAAAGGTCAGAGCCGACTATACTTCCTTAGAAGGCTAGCGTCCTTCAACATCAACAATAAGATGCTGCAGATGTTCTATCAGACAGTTGTGGCGAGCGCCCTCTTGTATGCTGTGGTGTGCTGGGGAGGCAGCATAAAGAAGAAGGACGCCTCACGCCACACTGGTGAGGAAGGCAGGCTCTATTGTAGGCATGGAGCTGGACAGTCTGACATCCATGGCAGAGCGACGGACGCTGAGCAGACTCCTGTCAATCATGGAGAATCCACTGCATCCACTGAACAGGATCATCTCCAGACAAAGGAGCAGCTTCAGCGACAGACTGCTGACACCATCCTGCTCCACTGACAGACTGAGGAGACCCCACTCTATGCGACTCTTCAATTCCACCCTGGGGGGTAAACGTTAATATTATACAAAGATATTGTCTGTTATACCTGCATTGTTATCACCATTTAATTTAATATTGTTTATTATCAATATGTTGCTGCTGGATTATGTGAATTTCCCCTTGGGATTAATAAAGTATCTATCTATCTATCTATCTATCTATCTATCTATCTATCTATCTATCTATCTATCTATCTATCTATCTATCTATCTATCTATCTATTATATAATGCCTTTATAAAACTTTAAAAATAAAAATACCTGTGTGCATTAATACTGTACTACAATTTCAAGAGAAACAGTAACTTGTATTACACAAGAAAATATAAAATATACAAAGAAGATCAAAGAACATTTGAATTAAAACATATCAGGTACAACCCTTTTTAAAAAGAGAAAAGCCCAGAGTCCACACTCTAAAAGTCAGTTCAAACATAACAATGGAGAACACAACCTTTGGTGCTACGAACTCCGAGTTGCACGAAGTGTGACAACAACAATTCATCTTCCAAACTGTCCCACTGAGACACTCTGATCTCCGAATGCTTGTTTCTCAACTGAAATCTTGCTTCTTGTCAATTGGCTTCACTCGGTCCTCTCGTGAGTCTTTCCTATCTCGCTGGACCATCATCTCTCGATGTCAAACTGTCACTTCCTCCCTGGTGGTAGGTGGCGCTGTTCTGCTTGCCGCTCGTGTCTTGTCAGCCATGTAGCCTCGTGTGTCTGTGAGACTCAGCCCTCAGTAAGAGAGATCTAATGGCGCTCTCGGTAGACCGTCACCTCTACTCTTCCTGGATCAACATGACGATCGACTGAACAATGCTACATACCAATTTCTTTATATTATCAGTAATGTAAACATATTATCATAGGTTAAAAAAGGGGTATTCAGGAAGTACATTACCACGGTATGCTAATTAGAAACCAATGTCCCCACATCTCATTAATTTTCAAAGGAAGCAGGCAGTTCTCTATCACAGTATTGTGTGTGCATGAGATACCAACCTGATCTTCAAAGCAGGTGACTATTTGGCAGGCAGGTAAATATCTACACCCTGTAGACAGCCATCAACAATTACCTGTAACAGACTTTAAAATGAGCAATAGTATATAAAAATTACAAAATTGTTTATTGAAATAAACAAATTACAACATTTTCAAAAAATTAACAAAATATATAAAAATACAAATACAGAACAATTAACAAAAGCAAAAAAAAAAAAAAATTCAGAACTTTATTCTTCTAGCTTTATATGAGGAAAACTCTTGAATTATACTGCTACAGTCATATGAAAAAGTTTGGGAACCCCTCTTAATTCTTTGGATTTTTGTTTCTCATTGGCTGAGCTTTCAAAGTAGCAACTTCCTTTTAATATCTGACATGCTTTATGGAAACAGTAGTATTTCAGCAGTGACATTAAGTTTATTGGATTAACAGAAAATATGCAATATGCATCATGACAGAATTAGACAGGTGCATAAATGTGGGCACCCAACAGACATATGACATCAATACTTAGTTGAGCCTCCTTTTGCTAATCTAACAGCCTCTAGACGCTGTCCTCCTGTAGCCAGTTCTCCAGTTCAGTTACATTTGATGGCTGCCGAGCATGGACAGCCTGCTTCAAATCACCCCAAGATATTCAAGTCAGGGGACATTGACGGCCATTCCAGAACATTGTACTTCTCCCTCTGCATGAATGCCTTTGTAGATTTCGAACTGTGTTTTGGGTCATTGTCTTGTTGGAATATCGAACCCCTGCGTAACTTCAACTTTGTGACTGATGCTTGAACATTATCCTGAAGAACTGGTTAATATTGGGTTGAATTCTGGCTTGTCTAAATGAGCATTGGCATACAACAAGCGACTCTGTTTGTAGTGTGAGTGCAGAAAGGGCTTCTTTCTCATCACCCTGCCATACAAATGTTCTTTGTGCAAATTGCACTGAATTGTAGAACGATGTACAGATACACCATCTGCAGTGAGATGTTCTTGCAGGTCTTTGGAGGTGATCTATGGGTTGTCTGTAACGATTCTCAAAATTGTGCTCATATGCCCTCCTGTATTTTTCTTGGCCTGTCAGACCTGCTGGGTTTAACAGCAACTGTGCCGGTGGCCTTCCATTTCCTGATTCCATTCCTTACAGTTGACACTGACAGTTTAAACCTCTGAGATGGCTTTTTGTAGCCTTCCCCTAAACCAGGAGACTGAACAATCTTTGTTTTCAGATCTTTTGAGAGTTGCTTTGAGGATCCCATGCTGTCTGTCACTCTTCAGAGGAGAGTCAAAGGGAAGGAAGTACAACTTGCAATCGACTACCTTAAATACCTTTGACCACTCATGACTGGACACTCCGGTCTATGAAGTTGAAGGCTTAACAAGCTAATCCAACTAATTTGGTGTTGCAAGTAATCAGTATTGAGCAGTGACAGGCATTCAAATAAGCAACATGAAAAGGGACCCATGTGACCTTGGGTTGGAATATATGGTGGGTTGGATAATGACTGATTTAATTTCATACAACTAAATACTGCTTCACTGAAAATCTTTGTTCGGAAGACACCCCAGTATTCAGATGTTCCAAGTAAATGAAAGACATACCACTGTTATCTTTTTTGTTGAAAGTAGAGTAAGAGTAATTATTATGCAGGCTTTTTCATATGATTGTATAATAGAAAGAAGAAGGGACTTTGTGTTCAATGGATATTATTGCTAAATTTGTAAGCCTCTCATTTGCCATTGAAGATCATAAATATGACTTAATTAGTTTTAATTTTGAAAAAATGCACTCACAATAAGCCACAGATACTAACAGATAGTAATATCCTCAAACCAATGTCTACATTCGGATAGGAAACCTTCAGTTAATATGAATGTATTAAATGTAGCAAATCAAACAGAGTAGCATTAATGATATCTGCATTCCACAATGACCTGCCTGCATTTCAAAGCTGATCGTGGTGGCTCGTGTAGCAGTCCACCTGTCAGCAAAAGACATTTAATGTGTGAAACCATTTTTTAGATTGACACGTGTATTTTAATAACTTTTAAACTTGATTGTCTATTTAGATATAAATGGGTAATACATTCAAATTAGTTTAAGTAAGTAAGTAATGGTTATTTTAATTTAATTACTTTGTTTTTAAACCAACTGAATGTCGTTGAGTTAAGCGGAACCATGAAATTAAAACAAAGTCTACTTTGACATTTAGTCGATTAGCGAGGCTAAAATTCAGGAATTTACTCGGAATATAAACAGCTTTTTTAAAATAAGGGCCATAAAGAGCCAGCGTAAGTTTTCAAAAGATGTTAATAATTCTGCTGATTTTAACAAGAAAGTCATTAGGATATTTAAAAGATAAACGAATACTTACGGCTTAAGACTTAAATATTTCTTAATTTTAGCATTTTGATTTAATCAAAGAGTCAGGTTGAAATTAGTTTAAAATGCTCCGCAAAGAGCGGGTCTTCTGAGTTTTAAAGACAACCGAAATTCGTTATTTTATTATTTGTTTTCAAACCCACTGAATGGCGTGGGGGTGACTTGAAAAATGTGTGAAGGCTTTCATCAGCACAAAAACGTCTTCCTTTGGGTATTTCTTACGAGTTTTTCATCTCTTTAATGGTTAATTCTACCTCTTCCTTAGACGATTATTTATTTATTTATTTATTTATTTTATTTTAAATGTAGGAGACATGTAATTTTCGATCTTGTTGCTGTAAATGTTTTAACAGCTGCGTGTTGTACCCCTTATCAAGCGGGGTCATTTTTGCTAAATCGCTTGTAATTCGACCTCTCCAAATTAGAATCATTGCTGTTATTGAACTATCTGGAGTATAAACACATGTTTGGTCTCTTTGTAAAGGTAACATTCTCTAGTTTCACCCTTAGTAGTCAGAATCACTGTAGGTGTGACTGATCAAAAGTTATGCACATTAGAAGTCACAAAAAAAAAAATGAATTTTTTTGTTCTCGCCTAAGTTTTTTTTGTGAAAATAAAGGCCTCTATAGCTGCAGTAGGTAGGTGTGGACAGAAACACACTATGTACCAACAGAATAACTTGTTGACTACTCACATTTCAAATTTGAAAAGAATACCAGTCAAAATGACATTTTTACACCAGTTTTTATGTGGGCATGTCCAGGGGCTTTTAGAGGGACCATTATCCACATTTTGGAACGTATGGAAAAAGTGTAATAACTTTTGAAGGCTTCAACCCACAGATATCAATGAGGGCTCTACTGAAAGCTTACACCTAAAGGAATCTATATCTACACACAGTGTCACTCTATTAGTTATAAAAATAATAAAAACAATAAAAAATACACATTTCTATGTAAAAATAGTCAATACAAGTTATGGGCCAAAAAATATTTATATTTTTTATTTTTTCCTTTTTTATAAAATGCACACAAACTATATATATTTCTTTTACAAACTGTTACAACACAGCTCAGCATTTTTCCATGTGCCACTGATGGCAGCAATCACGAGCAAGCAGAAAGCACAAGGGCGTGGCACATGTCGCTCTCTCCCAGTACACGTCTCCTGGGCCGGTTGAATACTTTTGCAACGCGTACATGCATCTATTATTTAATCGAGCGTTTATTTACATTTAAACTTCTACTTTTATTCATATTTAAAATGTGAAAAAACTTGGCGAAATCACAATAAACAACCACGCACCAACTCTGCAGACTGGCACAAATGCCACCTTCACGCAGCTCCGATCGTTTTGTTTACAAGTTAGTATGGCAAGTTACATATCAAAATGCTCGGCTGCTCATTGGCTGTAAGTTTTGAGTGTCAGTCACAGTGTCCAATCAAACAGGTAGATTCTACCAGCGTTCAGAGCTATACGTCACCCTGCAAGCTTTCTGTGACACTCGTTGGCTATACGAGGTGCCAGTCAACCCCAGACCCGTTGTAATTGGCCAACTTAGGTGTCGATCAGAAGCTAACACTTCCGTGTTTCATGCGGTAGCATGGTTATCGCCGACAGAAACAAATTACGTCTGATATGAGCAATATAAATGAAAAAAAATTACGTAGGTGGTCTCAAGTTATGAAACGTTTTCTGGAGTTTTTGTCCCTTTGAGGATATATCGTGTGTTTTGGACCTAAATCGTTTAACTGGATTATATTCGCTGGAGCCTTACGGACACAATGGGATCAATACTGCTCGGAAATATTGATGTTTGACTTGCAGGGGGTCTTCAAAGGTAGGGACAGTCAACTCTTAAAAGTATGTACTTCTCTGTAAAAAGGCTTTAGTGTCAGTGCTGTGGTTGTTGTGTGTCAAAATGGTTTATATCATCGGTAAGACGAGACTTTGAAGTTTCATTTGATGGGTAGTATGTCGAGATGCATGGCAGATGGGCATGCACACATTACTGTAACGTTTTTAAAACGCTGTTATGTCCCGGGACCGGCACGTGTGCGCGTTAAGGTTTTCTGTGTCTTGAAATTCCTACCAATTCACGGCTGCTTGTTTGAAGAGCTGCAGACTTGGCGCTCCAGGCTCCGGTCCTGTGTTTTAAGTGCTGCGTGTTTACTGACAAAGCCACAGGGCCTGACATTGGTGGCCGTTTACTTGTAACTGCTGCCTGCTTACTTACTGAGGAAGCCACACGTGCCTTGGTCAGCAGTTGAAAAATCTTTGTGTCGTTGAATCAGCAAACACAAAGAGTCGGGTGCAGATTAACAGTAAAGGATGTCTGTTCGATGGAGATGATTATTTTAATCCTGTTATAAAGAAAAAAGTACGTATGCATATTGTATTGAGAATCCTGATATTAGTAATTTTGAATTTTAAAAAGATACAGACTTGCTTGGCTATGTAGTACAAGCAAAATAAGTGTAGATTTTAATCAGGATCCTATTATTATTTTTATTATTTTTATGTTTTCATTATGATTTGCTTTGTATTTTAAAAAATACATACACTTGCTTTCAATAAGACTCTTATTTTTATATTTTCTTAATATTATTAGTTGTGAATTTTAAAAAGATACACACTTGCTTGGTTGTGTTGGGGTTGGGGATGGGGCTAATTTTCATAAATCATATTTCATAATCCATATTTTCATAAATCATTTTTCACAAATCACATTTTTCTTACATGTTATTTTCCATATATCATATTTTCATAAATCAAACTTCATAAATCATATTTCCTAAATCATAATTGAGGGTGAGATTTAATATCATCAATCATCCATTTGACAGTTCCTGTCTGATATTACTATTATCATGTAATTATTAACATTTGCAATTGAAAGCTTGTCACTTCACGCTGGCACTAACTGAAGTGTGCTCTATAAAAGTAAATTAACTGAATTCACTACAAATCTTTTCTGATAGTTCAAAAGACCCAATGACTGGTCGCACGGCTGCTTCAGTGTCCACTCCTTTGTTTCAGATTAACATTCAGTGAAGCTTATCAGCTGCAGTTATTACAGTCCTGGGGTGGATAAAAATGTCTGTCATTATGTTGTACTCGTGCACTCCAATTCTTAATCAGCACTTACAAGTATTAAAATGGAGAATTGTAAATGTAGTCCAGATATTTAGAGACTGGACATGACATCTGTGGAGTCTGTGGAAACTGAGAGCCTCAGCACAACTGTTTATTTCTTATTGTTTGGAGTAACGGAGCCAACATCAAAGCAAAAAAAGTCACATTTTCACTCTTAATTTTTTTGATTGTCCTTATTGAATTCTGGAGCAAATTTCCATTTAGTTTGGTTTGTTTAAGTCGATGATGTGAACACAGCAATTACACTTCAGTGAGGACCAAAACAGCCAGACTGAGACCCTTTAGAATTGGTGGTCTCAATAAGTGAACCCTGGAGCTGTTGAGTGATGTAAGACTGTGATCCAATATGGGACTGATTTAACTACACGAAGTACTGCACATATAGGGATAATTCTTGTTGTTATACTACATGATATTGTAATGTTGGTGATCTGAACATAATAAATAAATCTACACTTGCACAGCTAAAACACCTCCGTTGCACCAGACTCAACCTCAGAGCTTCTTATGTCGCTCACCATTAGATCTCAGCTGACCGCCTTAAAACACAAACCACTTGTGATCGGGTCAACCGGACCTCATGTAGAGCTGATCAGAAATTCATTTTATGTGTAACTGATAATCAAAGCCCCTCATCTTAACCCATCACAGTGACACACACTGCTGGTGTCCTCTCAATGCATTTGCTCCTCTGGCGCACTGTGGTTAATGGAGACACATGAACTTTGACACCATTTAGTAAATGTGATGTGGACATTGTCATGATAGCAGACCACACTGGCCCACTAGCAACAGTGCAGCCTAATAAACAGATTGGGTGGGAGATGAAATGGAGAGACCCCCATCACAAAATATTAAAACTGCCTTGAGATGACATCACTGCCAATATGGAAACATAACCACTGAGTCCAGTGCTGGTGTGAAGTTATTTTGCACCGCAGGCAGAGCTTATTAGTTTATATCCTCTTTTACAAATAAATTACTTTTTTAATTGAAATTATGCTGTAGGAAAAGGAAACAATAATTTAAATTGGCATAAATTGACAGGAATAACTTTTCTAAATAAAGTGGTTAAATTTAAGGTTTATTATGATACCTCTAAAGCTGTGTGAACTCTACAGAATAATTTATTATTAATATATGAATTGTATATAGAAATACTGTAGTAAAACTAAAAGAGTAAAACAAAATTGAATCACAGGTTGACTTGACACAATAGACATCAATGTAAGTTTTAACACATACATGTCTCACTCATGTCACAATAGTCCAACACGTACAGTTGCTAAAGTAGCAGAAAACTAAGCTTCCTCCACCAAAAGGTAAACTACTCAAGGTAGACGAGTGAGACATTGGCACAGTCTGATTGGACGGAAAAAATAGAAGACGGAGACATGAAGCCCTTCAAATGTTTATCTGCACAGCGAGAGTTAGCTGTGACATCTGAAATACAAAACTGGAATGTATACCTTTCTCACTCTGTCTCCATTTTATTTTATTTTACTTTATTGTTCTGTAATTATTGGTTTATAAATGAATACAAATACAGACCTCTTCAGAAAGCAAACAACAGCTGTCTATCAAAAAATGGCACTCAAGGCCAAATGACTGTTCTGTAGCTAACCCATTCAGCTGGGCCCAAACTCCTCAAAACCCACCCCACAACATGATGTGCTTCCTAAACGAATGTCTAATTCCCCTTAATGGTGGCACCAGCCCTGAGTGAGTCCTGATCTGAACAGGAGGGTTTTAATGTCAGCTAAAGAGCGCAGCTCCTTGTGTACTGATGGATAACACAGGGAACTGACCTTCTGAAGAGTCGCATTTACGTGTAGACCTCTGACAAATGCAGAACAGGAAGGCCATCTTTTCAGCCATTACATTTGGGAGTAAAATACTGAAGAGAAGTGGTGAAGGGAAAGTCCAGTGTTGGAGAAAAATCAACCAATGAATGGGAGGATCAGGGAATTAGAGCACAAAATATTTGTAATATAAACAGAATGAGACTTGAAATTAAGAGAGACCACTTTGATAAAGATAGAGAGGAAGGCCTGAATCCTCTCATTGTTGTTAAACTGCTGTAAGAAAATCATTGTTCTATTACTTACAATGTGCTTCTAATATTCTTTTAACTCTCTATTTCACTTTTGTGCTTTAATAAATACGCTAAACACTTCCAATATTAATTTGGTTTTGATTCTTACATTTCTCTGTTCTCAGAGGTTGAGGAGGGGGATTCATTGAAGGTTAAGCAGGATTAGGGATGTTTTTTATTTTATTTTATTTTTTATTTTATTAATTTTATTACAATCCATACATAGCAATCAAGTTTTTACAAAAAAAAGAATTTATGTTAAGAACAGATCGATCCCCACCCTTGAGAGAGAGAGCAAGCCAAAACGTGTAAAATTTAAGGCTTGTAAAATACCTAAATTAATAAATTCTCTGTGCTTTATAAACTTATTTTAAAATATTACTGATTAGATCCTGCCATGTTTTGAAAAAGTCTGTACAGATCCTCTAACTGAGTATTTGATTTTTCCAATTTCAAATAATATAACACATCAGTTTCCCACTGACTTAAAGAGGAGAGTTTGGGTTCTTCCAGTTTATCAGAATAAGTCTGCGTGCCAACAGTGTAGTGAATGCAATCACAATTTGTCTGTCCTTCTCCACTTTAAGCCCTCTGGAAGAACCCCAAACACAGCTGTTAATGGGTTAGGAGGGATTGTGAGTCCAAGGCTGTCTGAGAGGTAATTCAAAATTTTTGTCCAGAATAATGTTAATTTGGTGCAGGCCCAGAACATGTGTCCTAGTGAGGCTGGGGCTTGGTTGCAACATTCGCAGGTTGGATCATTTTGGAGAGTTTTAGTTGAGACAGATGTGCTCGATATATAATTTTGAGTTGTATAATTGTATGCTTTGCACATATGGAGCTTGAGTGAATTCTCTGCATTGCTACTTTCCACTCCTTTTCTGATATATTAATTGAGAGGTCTTTCTCCCAGTGTCCTCTTGGATCTTTGAAAGGAAGGGATTGTAAAATGATTTTATATATTGTAGAGATGGAGTCTAACTCCTTGAAATTGAGCAATATTTTTCCAGCGTGGATGAGGGTGCAAGATGAGGAAAATCTGGAAGGTTCTGTTTAACAAAGTTCCTGATTTGAAGATAGTGAAAGAAATGTGTAGCTGGAATGTTAAATTTGGAATGTAATTGTTCATAGGATGCAAAGACGTTGTCTATATAAAGATCTCTAAGCAAGTTAATTCCAAATTTTTCCAGATATTAAAACTGCATATGTTTGTGAAGGTTGAAAGAGGTGGTTCTCTTGCAGGGTGCCACAGATAGAAGCTTCTCCGTCTTAAAATGCTTTCTACATTGGTTCCAGATTCTAAGTGAGTGGAGCACAATTGGGTTATTAGTGTATTGCCGATAACGTGTGTTTATTGGAGCACAGAGCAAGGAATACAAAGAAGTACTGCAGGATTTTACTTCTATTGCGGTCCATGCCTGTGTATGTTCTTCTATTTGTGTCCAGGTTCTTATCGCCTGTATATTTGCTGCCCAGTAATAAAACTGGAAGTTAGGTAGAGCCATGCCACCTTCTGCCTTTTGTCTTTGTAGGGTCGCTCTTTTGATGCGTGGATGTTTTGAATTCCAAATAAATGAGGTTATTGTTGAATCTAATTGCTTAAAGAATGATTTATTAATGTATATTGGGATGTTTTGAAATAAAAAGGAGCTTAGGAAGAATATTCATCTTAACAGTGTTAATTCTTCCAGCTAGTGTGAGATGAAGGGTTGACCATCTATGCAAGTCTTGTTTAATTTTTTCCATGCAGACGAAAATTTTGTTGATAAAGAGCTTTATGTTTACTTGTGATGTTTACCCTAGGTATTTAAACTGTTCTGCAATGATAAAAGGTAGGGTGTCTAATCTAATATTATATGCTTGAGAATTCACTGGAAAGAGTACACTTTTATTCAGATTAATTCTGAGACCAGAGATCTTTTGAAATTCTGTGAGTGCTGCTAAGACTGCAGGCACAGAATTTTCTGGGTCCGATATATACAGTACCATGTCATCTGCATATAATGAGATTTTCTGTTCCAGTCCTTCTCTGCTAATCCCCTTTATCTGATCAGTATTTCGACAATGTATTGCCAGTGGTTCAATGGCAATGCAAACAGCAGCGGTGACAAGGGCATCCTTGTCTTGTGCCACGTTCTAGTTTAAAGTAGTCTGAGCAAATGTTATTGATGCAAACTGAAGCTTCTGGGTTAGTATACAGTAATTTAATCCATGCACAAATGTTGGGCCAAACCCAAACTTCTCCAAAATAGTAAAAGGTATTTCCATTCAATCATGTCGAATGCTTTTCTGCATCCAATGATAATAATATTTCTGGGGTGTTTGATTTAGTTGGTGAGTATATTACATTAAACAGGCGTCGAAGATTTGAAGATAAGTGTCGGCCCCTAATAAATCCAGTTTGGTCTTGTGATATTACGAGGGAGCACTTTCTCCATCCTTCTAGCTATGATTTTAGAGAGTATTTTAACGTCGTTATTCAGAAGTGAAATTGGTCTGTATGATGCACATTGTAATAAGTCCTTATTTTGTTTTGGAAAGACAGTGATTAGTGCTTGGCGAAAGGGTTTGTGGAAGAATTGGTTATCTCTGGCTTCTGTAAATGTTGCTAATAGGAGGGAGCTAGCTGAGCGGAGAATTTCTTGTAAAACTCTGCAGGGTAGCCATCAGGGCCTGCTGCTTTTCCACCTTGGAGTGACTTTATAGCATCTAGTAATTCTGATAATGCCAGAGGTTTATCAAGTTCCTCCACACTAAAAGCGTCAATTTGTGGTATCTGTAATGTATCCAGAAATGCATTAGATTGTATATTGTCTTCTTTAAACTCAGTAGTATATAGGGATTTATAGTAGTCTCTGAAAGTGTGCATTATATTTTTGTGTTCGATGATTTTATCTCCGTTAGTGTTAGTGATTACGAGATTGCGTTATACATCTTGCTTGTGAATTTGTTGGCTAAAAGCTTATTAGCTTTCTCTCCATGTTCATTATAATGATGTCTGGATTTGTAAATTAGTTGTTCAGTTTCTTTAGTTGTCAAGAGGTTTAATTCTGAATGTAGAGCCTGCCTCCTCTTATGTAGAGTCTCGCTTGGTAGTCTGGCATGTTCTTCATCTATTTTAGTAATTTCGCTTTTTATCTCTGCTACTTTCTTGCTTGGATTTATTTCTGTGGGAAAGATATGAGATAATCTGTCCTCTTAAGAAGGCCTTAAGAGTTTCCCCAGAGTATTCCTGCAGAGATCTCGGGGGATGTATTTGTCTCTAGAAAGAATTTGATTTGTTTGGATATAAATTCAGTACAATTCTCGTCAGCTAATAGAAGCGGGTTGAGGCATCATCTGTGGGGTGAGTGTATGGGGCTTAGTAATTTCAGCTCCAATATCATAGGAGCATGGTCCGAAATAACAATAGCATCGTATTTACAAGATTTAATCTTAGGCAAGAAGTTATTATCTATAAAGAAGTAATCAATCCTTGAGTAGCAATGATGTACTGGTGAGTAGAAAGAATATGTTCTTGAATTTGGGTTTAAAACCTCCAGGGATCTGATAAGTTGTGATCAGTTATAAACTTTGTAATTATCTTTGCGGTGTTAGTTGCGTTCCCCTGTGGAGGAAGTCTTATCTAAAAGTGGATTTAAACACAATTAAAGCCCCCAGCCATTATAACTTTATGAGTGTTCAGATTGGGAATGGATGCAAATAAATTTTGTATAAATTCCTTATCATCAACATTAGGTGCATAAACATTTATCAAAATCATTTTACAGTTAGATAAGTCTCCCATGACCATTACATATCTCCCTTCAGGATCCAATACTACATCTGATGCTACAAATGGTACTGTTCTATGTATGAGAATTCCCACCCTCTAGTTTTCTTTGTAAAACTAGAATGGAACATTTGGCCAGTCCAGTCTTTTGCAGCGGAACTGATCCTTGCTTAGTAAGTGGGTTTCCTGTAAAAATACTATTTTAGCATTTAGACCTGTTAGGTGAGAAAGTACTTTCTTTCTCTTTAATTCGTGATTCAGGCCTTTAACATTCCAGCTTACGAAGTTAACTGTCCCATCATGGAGACACTGATTCTGAGTTTTTGATGTCATTTTATAGTCTTAACTGGAAGTGAAATAGTTTAGGTCTTAATTTCCTATTTCCCCAAGAGTTGTTGCCATGCAGCTTATTATTACGTTGATAGTTATAATTATAAAGATTGAGATGATAGATTAGGTATAGATCAAGCCTGCTCTCTTTCTCTTCCCCTTAACCCCCACCCTCCTTTTTGCCTCCCCAAGTGAGGCTAAAACCCACTTCACGCAGTCCCAGTCCTCTGACATACCCAGAGACAGAGCACGTCCAAAGCAAACAAGCCCCATGCAGTGGCGCTTTAGGTTAAAAGATAGAGATATCTGTTACCAATATAGTCTTTAAAGAGAAAAAAAAAAAAAATTTTGCACTTAAATATATATATAGTCTTCAGCAATTTTAGTGCATTAAGATGATACCCCAGATAATAAACCCAGGTGATGGTGTTAAAGATGTGTCCAAAATAAGCATAACAAGTCTTAATGCAGTAATAGCAATAACAGTAAACCAAGGGTATGATATTGAACAGTCTCATTTAGGGTACACATGAAATAATTAGAAAAGAAAAAAGAAAAAAAAGGAGGAAAAGTAATTAAGCACAATAAAACATAAACATCGCCCTAGTAATACTAAGTAATAATAAGAATATATGAGAATATATGATGATAAAAACCCGTATTTTAAAACAATAGATCAGACAGTAGATTATTAATCCTAGCTTTATCATTTACCGCCATGACTCACTATTATGTATCAGAATAGTCCCGGGATCAGCTTTCTTAATTCATTTTCTGCTCCTTCCTTGCTAGTGAAGACATAGAAATGACCCTGCCATTCCACTTTCAGTTTTGCGGATACAGGAGGCTGTATTTGACACTGGCTTGCCGTAGCAGCTGTTTAATATTATAGAAGGCTGCGTTTAATAGCTGTTGCTGGAGAGAAGTCAGGGAAGATACGAATGTGGTTATTTTCATATATAATATCTTCCTTGTTTCTGAGGAGTGCCATCACCTCTAGCTTAAATGATAATCGTTCAAAACGAACTATAAAAGATCTTGGTCGGGGTCTGACGGTGTTTGATCCGCGTACGCTGTAAGCGCTGCTATCTCAGATTCTGCTTTAAAGTCGCCCCCGATTATTTTAGAAAAAAGTTCAGCTGCGAATTTCACAGGGTTTGAACTTTCTCGATTCTCCGGCAGGCCTTCAATTCTGACATTATACCTTCTACTCCCATCTTCTAAAGCAGCCAGTATGTCTCCAAGTTTTTCTCAGAGCTTTTTACATTCGAACTGACATTTACTGCTCTTTCCTCGGCACTGGCAGCTAAATGTTCGGCCATATCGATCCGATTTGTGAATGTCTCCTTAAGATGCCCCAATTGATCAGCAAGCGTGCTCAGTTTAACCGAGTTTTCCTGAATGCGCTCTTCAATTTTACCCAGCACCTGTCGAAGTTCAAGTTGCACCTCTTGACGCAGCCATTCATTGGCCTGTTTCATCTCCTGTTTCAATTCCTGTTTCAGTCTCTCAAGTGCCTTTGCCGTTGCTTTCTCATTAGCCTTCTCGCTTTTCTTTATATCTTGCGTGAGCTCAGCGAGCAACACTTTCAGTTCAGATAGTTCAATTGTGCCTTCTTGTACCGTAGATAAAGCAGCAGACTTTGCTGAAGCCGGTGCCCCCGCTGCTCCAGGCCCGCGTAATTGCGTAACTGAAGCCGCGAACTTCCCGGCCCTTTCCAGTTTCAGGTAATCTTCTCCAATCAGCGAACTATCCACATCTGCACTCACGATCGCACCTTCGCTCCCCTTTTCGCTCTCACCCGGCGACGATGTAGCGGACCGTGGTCCCGAGGAGTCTGTACTTTCGCCCATCTGATCCAGGTCTGTCTCTGAGATGCTGTATCTCGAGCTAGGGCTTGCTGATTGTAGCTTGGATGTAGCTTTAGTCTTCAATTCTTTCGGACCCCCCTTCTTGTTGGTCATGTTTATATGTGCTTACATATACTGTAGCAGTCCCTCTCAGGTTGAATAAATACAAGATATCTCAGGATAATAAGCAAATAATATGAAAAATAACACCGCTGCTAGCGGAGCTCCACTTCAGACGTCCATCTCTCGCATCGGACGAGACCAATGTCTCTTAGGGATGTTAAACACAGGTCTGTGAGACAATGGCCTGCAACAAGTGACCACACCTGATAAAGTCTCAATAGCAGGTGACAGGACCAGAGATCTGGAACTGCAGGGTGACCCTTAAGGACACTAAGGATGGCATTGACTCCACATCTCTCACCACATAGCCTGGGAAAGAGTGAGATGGATAAACTGGATATCGCTCCAGGCCTGGATCTTGACATCATCCCAAAGTGAACGTTCTTAACAAATATTTACATCCTTAAAGACAGTAGAGATGTGACTTGATGTAGTGGGCTAGTCGAGAGTAAACACTTGTAATAGTGTCACTGTCAACATGACATTGAAGCGGTCACGTCAGTGTATGTCCTCATCAGAGCTCGTCATCTTCTGTGGAGTCATCCAGATGAAATGTGTGCTTTCTGTGGCATAGGAAGTCACACATCACTGTTATGTCCTTTTGAAGTTCTCAGATCATCACCATCTGTTCATAAAGCTGTGTTTGGTAAACATGTCACATCATCACAGCAAATATGGTGGGGCACAAGATCAGCTCTTGTTTTGTCTTTTGTTTGAAAAAAATTGTTTCTGCCCAATGAAAGTCCACGGCACAACAACATGGCATTTATTGTGACTTGTGGTTCACTTGAAAGTCTGCTGTGTGAATCTCAACAGAACTAACTGGAGACTGAAAGAAAGTCACTGATCTTCTGCTGATTTGACACAAAGCCAGCAGACTACGAGTGTGAAAACACCTTTAAAGTAGAAATGGAGTGGGATAGCATTGAGTAAAAGGAGAAGAAAAAGCCATCATTAAAAAATCAGTTCAGCTGCGATAAAGAAAAGAAAGAAAGACATCCTCATGAAACAGAGAGAGTGCTGGGAAATAAAAGAGTGTGAGAAGTAAGAGAAGGGAGGAAATGATAGGAATTACAACACGATTATATCTTAGAAACGCTGGACTGAGTGGCTCTTTATTCAGAGTGAATATGCTTGACACGAGTGTTTGTAGAAAACTCGTTTATCTAACACAGCGGGACTTTCTTTATATTGAGGGCTGGGCTGTGCAACAGGAGGAGAGAGGAGATTTGATCTGCGAAACTGAGATTTTTAGGACAACAGCAAAGTACTGTGATGTATATTTTAAGACGGAGAAGTCAATGGAACCAACCTGAGTGCTTATTGGAGTTTTCAAAAGACTTTGGAATTTATGATTTTTGTTTTTCTTTGTTGAACATTACAGCAGACTCCAGCACAGTAGGTGGCGCTAATGCACTCTATGATGTCCTACCAACTGGGCTGAGGGATTGTGATTTAATTTTTGTTTAAATATCAAATACTACATTTAAACAGTTAAGGAAATGCTATAGTTTGGTCAGCTGGTTAATTGTGTACAGCAAAGCTTTGTGTACTGAGAAAAGCGCTATATAAATGTAATGAATTATTATTATTATTATTATTATTATTATTATTAAAGCATATTAATGCAAAGAATATGATGATATCTAACTAACTGAAGGAAAATGTTAACTCTACAAAAATACAACAGCAGTTCAAAGTGGCAGCACATCCAGTTGATTTCAACGCTTAAAGCAGAATAGCAGAATGTAACAAATATGAAAAAGCACAAAGATAAAGCCTGTTCACATGTGTCCCTTCTCTCTTTATATATAACATCATCTGTCTTTCTGTCTATCTGTCAGCTTTTCATGAGAGAACTACTAAATGAATTTAGATTTTGCGACCTCTCTCATCGTGCAAATAATCATAGTTCGCTTGCAGTAGCAATGTATTCATGCTAATCCAAGGCAGAGGCTGTGGGCCGAAGGGAGGGGAAGCATGACGTCAGGAGTGGGGAGTCGATCTACCTTTGTGTTTTGGAGTGTAACTTGCCTCCGCTTAGCTAGCGATACCTTTTTGTTTATTGATTTTTAAAGTCACTACTACGTGGGCAGAGACAGGGGGAAAGTTTTTAATTTAAGTTTGTAACTCATTTCACAACGGGACGTCACCTGAAGAAATGTTGAACAGTTTTAGGATCAAACATCAGAAACATGACGTGGATTCATTTTAAATCTCTGGAGCTCATCTCTGCTCTTTACAGTTCATAAATATGATAAATTCCCTACACATTTCTGTCCTCTTTACTCTTATTCGTTATTCACATTTTGTTCTCCATATATAAAATTCCAGGACATGGTGACAGTGAGGATGTGCTCATCTAGCAGGAAAGATCTTAAAAATCGCTCAACACGTCCATAACTCCAAATGTCTTCTCGCTGTAATTTACTGGTCCCCTGTACATTCCTTCAATGTTTCTACTGGACACTCACCACAGCTCCTTCAAAGTGTCCACACATCCACAGGGGTTCTTCTTATTTCTAATTACAACCCAATATGCCTCAAGATTAACAGAAATATAAAATTTACTGATAGACTCTTTATAATTATTCATGTCTGTTTGTACTCCAGCTTTTATTTTCCCAACTATTACCATTTTTAACCCAAAGTTCAGCTTTTTTATTTTTAGGTATCCATTATTCCAAATAGTAAACCTATGAGATGAACTCCTTGTGGTCTTCCCTAAGTAACCAACCTAAGACTGACCCCCTCTTGGCCCTGGGCTTTGTAGACCTGTGCTGATGTCCAGTCTGTGAGGTCCAGCAGGAATATCCAAACCGAGAGCCAACCTCGGATGCTCTGGCAGTGATGTCCTTAATAAAAGCCAAGACGGAGGTCGGCCGAAAGACGCTCGAGGATGTTGGGTCTCTGCCGGCTGCGGGAGCAATAGATGAGCCGGGAAGAATGAGCCTGCATTTTAACCTCGGATTTTAACGGATTCGTTTATTGATGTTTTTATCCTAACTGAACACTTAGTTTTATAATTTATTTATTGAAACTAGATGCACTGCACTTTTTGTTTTAATTAAAGAACTTTGGCACTTTTTGAAAATATCCCCTGGCTTCATTTGAGAAGTGTCCTCATTTTTCAACTCATGTCGGTGACATTACCGATGGTGTTGGGTTCAGGGCTCTCGTAAAGAAGATGGGAGCGTGGAGTGGACCTGCTTCATCACACACTTTACAACTGGACTGTCCACTGGTGTTTGCTCCTTCTGCTCTCCTCAGTGGGCTTTGTGACCCCTGCCGGTTTCAGAGGACAATTCTCACTATGGTTCTCTGGCTGATGAAACTCAGGGGTATCTGGTCTGACATTGTAGTGTTTGGTGACCAGTTGAGGGTGACAGGGTGGAGAAACACAAGTGAGTTTAAAGAAGAAGAAGAAGACACAGGCTGAGAAGAAGACATGGAGAATTTAGTAAACATGGAGAAGAGCTGAGGAGATTATAAAAGAATAAAGAGAAGAATTTAGAAGGAGTGGACAGGGGGCGCCATCACTGGGGGTTAGTTGATCAGCATGTCCAGTCTTCACCATATGCTGATATCCACCTGCCGTCCAGTCCCATTCACCTCCTCCTGTAGTGACTTCAGGTTCTCCTTCTTACTCTTACTGATCTCATTAAACCACAGCCTGTGAAGAAAACAAGTGTGAGTTACAAACATAAAAGGACCCCACCTCACACACTGTACTATCACAGTGACACACCCACTCAGGTCAACTTCCCAGAATTCTCCTCAGTTTCCTTAAGTCACATGGCATTTGCGTCAGCCAGTCCAGTCAGGTCACCAACCTCTGAAGGCCTTTTGGTTTCATCTCATCTCAGTGAAGGTGTTATAGTCAGGCTGGGGGTCCTCTGTGGCTCCTACTGACAGTTTTTTTTTTATTCTCCTTCATTGTTTTCCATTGTTTTTATAACATTGTTCTGTTCATTTATTAATTGTTTAATTCTGTATTATCTGTTATTTTTATTCTATTTCATTATTATTCAGTATCTCTGTGTGTGTCTTGCAGTTCTCTCACGTTCCTTGTATTTTGTGGTTTGATCCCAAGACGCAGGACCACCTGCCCCCCAACTCTCTAAAGGCTGCGGCTCATTTGACTGTGCTCTGGTGATTGGTGGTCTTTGTGAGTATTTTGCTATTTTGTTTTTTATTCTGATTATTGTCTTTGAACCTTTGGCTCTTGAGTTCAGATTCTCCTACAATTTGTGCTTTTTGAATGTCGTTAGCTTTGGATTGCCTTTGGCAGCCCCTTTGGCTCTTTGTTAATAAACCTCATCTTTCATAAAGACCACTTGTGGACTTGTCTCTGCTCCAGCTGGAGTTTTTAAGGTTCTCCCCTCTGTTCAGACTCACTTCACACCTCTGAGACTCTTTTATTGATTTTATTTTCAATTTAAAAGCCTGCGCTCCTTTCTGAGGCCTAGTCAGGCCTGAAGACTCCTGTTTGCCTAGGGTGGGCCTGCCTGGAGGGTGACATTTGTTTGGTGGGCTATTCTAGAGATCTCACCCCTTTGTTATATTGTACTGTTAGAGCTATCACAACAGAAGGTGGTCTGTCCAGGTGACATGGTGTTGACCCCTCTGTGGTCACTTCCTGTGTCCTGCTCTCTTCATTAATATTCAGTCTCTTTCCATTATTTTCTTTCCCACTCGTCCTTACTCTCCTCTCTTCTCTCATTTTCTATCCTCTTGTTTCTTCTTGTTGTCCTCTCACCACCCTGTCCACTGACATTGGCTCTTCTCTTTCTTGTTAGTTCCAAGTGACCCCCATAACCCTGTCCACCCTCTCCTCCTGTCCTGATCCTGTCACCTCTCCTCCCTGTGTCCTTGTACCTCTGTCTGTCCACCCTTTCTGTTTTTCCTTTTCTCAGCTCATCTCACACTCCTCCTCTTTGTTGTTCTCCTTCTGTCGTTTCTCATTATCTTTGTTGTCCCCCCTGTCTGTCAACTCCGTCCAGCTCCACTTGTCCACTGCTCTTTGTACTTCTCGTCAGTCCATGTGGTGTCCGTCCATCAGGCCATCAACTGTGACTTCATAACCCCACACACCTCACCCTGTTTACTCACCAAAGTGTCTTTAATTTACAGTTTGGGGTCCGCAGACCCTCACACAGCTGATGAGCTCCTGAATCTCCGAGTTTGTTGTTTCTCAGGTCTAGTTCAGTCAGCTGTGACTTAGGAGAAGAGAGGACTGAGGAGAGAGATGAGGAACATCTGGAGGTGAGATCACATGAGACCAGGCTGTGGAGATAAAGAAAGAGAAGTGAGGACATGAGGAGGGACAGACAGACAGAAGGCCACAGACCTCAAAGGCTCAATGACTGCTGGCATTTTTACTTTTTACCCAGCCTGTTTGAGCCCGAGACCACTGCTGTTTTAATAAGTAAGGCACCAAACACCTGAGAGGGTCTCCTGCCTTCATGCTGTAGTGACAGGTGAGAAGTCATTGAAATGGACACATGGACATTAATATTGGACATGAACCTCAAAGAAATGAGACTGACAGCGTCCTGCACTTGAGGCATCACATGGACTTGTAGAAGGTGACAATGGGGGTGACAAAGTGGGATTTCTTTGTGTCATTCAGGACTCAGGATGTGTAGACATTTTGTCTGATTTGTAGAACACCATAGAAAGACAACTGTGAGACATTCTGATCACTGCAGAGCTTAACACTCAGCTGTCTGTCATGATGGACTCTCCTCTTTTCACAGTAATTAGATGATGACGATGACACTCTGTTGGTTTAAAAGGACAAACACAACCTGACTTTAGGAGTGAAGACATGATGAACAGAAAGGATGAGACTGACATGTGATACTTCTGTCCTCGGCCACTCAGACCTCACATACTGACCAGTGACATTGACCAACTGACCTTTGTCCACTAAACACCTCAGTGGTGATGAGCTCAGTTTTCTTATTCCTTCTAATGATTTGTAATAAAGCAGGAGGACGAGCTTCAAATGGACTGTCATCGTCCCAAAGTCCAGTCCAGTGGGTACAGAGGTGGTCTGAGCGGACTTTGAAGAGACCCCTATAACTGCTGACCACTGCTGTCCATTCCCAGATCTGCCCATAAGTGACTTGGTCAAAATGACGCTAATGGAAATCCACAGCACTTTATCAGCTGACTTCACAGGACGTGTGGGGGTCACAGGAGTGACTTGTTTGTGTCCTCACAGTTTAAATTTGTCACAACAGCAGCTCATTTCTTTATGTTCTGCCTTTTCAATGACATCTGTTTATAGAAGTCAGGACAGGTCAGTGAACAGTAAGTGGGTGGACTAAAGATGGAGGCGTCATTACAAACTTTTACAAATAATTCCAGAAATATTCATACAAAATGTTAAAAATGTTAATATCAATAGACTTGGGTTAAAATTATGAATTTATAGCAAAGATCGTCAGTCACACAGACTTGGTAAGGCATCATCTCATTTGACAAAAGTCAGGAGACAAAGGAAGAACAAGAGTAGCACAGTGACAATGGAAGGTTTTGGAGGTATCAGTTATCATTACTGTTAATAAAAATAAAGGCATTATTATTACTGTTGTTCTTGTGATTGAGGAACTTCTTTCCAAGGTGACAGATTAAATGTTTTCATCTCCCACTCAGTTTTGTCCAGGACATCTTATAAGACATCTCAGTGTCTGCCAAGTCACCATCAGGTCCCCAAGTTCTCTGCTTTGCCCTCTGGTTGTGATGCCCTGTCACTGCTCTCCTCCTATTTATTTCCATGTCTTATTTCTCCCTTTTTCTTCTCCTCCATTCCTATCTCCTTTTCCTTCTCCCACCCCTCTTGGTTCCCATAATGGCGTGTGGCTCTGCTGACCACTCAGTCATTTGTTCAGGTGAGTGAAGTTTCTGATGTTTGTTTAACTCAAATCTCTGATTGCAGACTTACATTTAATCATCTGTCTATGGACAGTCACAGTTTATGTTTCAGTCACAGTCCACTATCATCTTTAGTCACCCAGCTTTTCTGATCACACACCCAATGTGGTCTCATCAACCTTTTCATAGATGAGTGAAGCATACACCAGCCTACACCTCAGGCTCTGATGTGTTTCGTGTTCTTCTCAACACTTTTATAAAGAGCTGATATTTGAGTGTCTGTGTCTGTTCTGTTGTCTTGAATCCATCTATCTATCCTCTTCTCACCTCTCTCCTTAATTGTGGTGTTTTCACCTAAAGAACTGCCAATCACTGGATGTTTTCAGTTTGTCACTGTGTCATTGATAATCCCAGGATGGCTGCTCATTCTGAGATTCTGAAACTCCCTGGTCAGGCCTGGACAATAACATTGGTCAAAGTCTCTTACATCACACAATTTGGCCATTCAAACCACAGTTAGACTCCTTGACTAAGTCTACAAGGTCTATCTGTTGAATGGCTGGCAAATCATTGGCTCTTTGGAGGAGCAGACTGGTTATATAACAATGGAGTGTACCTAATAAAATGGCCATACAGTCTGAGGAGTCGCACTGAATTAATCAGTACAACTGCACAAAAAGAAAATAATTATCTGGAGCATTGATTGTTTTCTTTTTTTTTTTTTTTACTGTTCCCTGAACTATACTGTTTCTTTTACTGTTTAGGATTTACCCGATGGAGTGCTCAGGTGCACAGGCCTAACAGGGGTCTTACTGAACACCTGCCTCTGGACTAACACAACTCTTGAATGAATACAAGTGTTTAGCACGTTTGTGTAGAAAATCACAATTGCTTTTGTGGATCACAAGTAAAATAAAATACAAAATTCAGACATCTTTAGCACTTCATTCTTCATTATAAGTCGACCAGGGTTCACCGACAAAAGCGCGATAGACATATGAGCGCTGACAAAACCGCGACGGACAAACTTGCGCCGACAAACTCGCTAACTGGTTTTCAACAAATGCACGACGACACAATTGCCACGACAAAATCACGAGAGAGGCCAAGAGAGTGGGACGCGTACGTGCGCATTATGTACACTGTGAACATTGCCCCGGACACAGACAGGCTGACACACTCATGCCACCAAGCACATGTTTATTGTCCTTTATTTTTACAGTTCTGTGCTCACCGATCTCCAATACCACTCAGTCCTGGACAATACAATGCCTTTTCTTTCTCTCTTCTTCTTCTTCTTCTTCAGACCGCCTCTTGCCTCCTCCGTAGACCTTGTCCCAATCTTCCACCCGACTCTTGTCTCATCTGAAAGGAGGCTGCCCCTTTAAATAAGAACCCGGATGTGCTCCAGGTGGGTTTCCGGCAATCTCCCAAAGCCACGCCCCAGTGTGGCGGAAGTGCCGGCTGTCTCTCCAGAAGCACTCCGGTTGTCCCTGTTTTTTCTTCCCCCCAGCACTTCCTGGTGTGGTGGAAGTGCTGAGGTCTAGGGTCTTCCTGGTATTGGGGTCCCCCTGGCGGTAACCCCGGGTCCCTACAGGGTCGAGCTTCCCAGCTCTTTACCCAAAGCCTCCAGGGCGGTCGCCCCCTCGAGGTCTGGAGGAGGCACCAGCCCTCCTCCTGTCTTCTCAGGCGTCCCGGATGGGTACCACCTCCATCCAGGTATGACAACACATTATGTGCTAGGTTATAACTGTTATAACTGCTGATGGCATGCCGCGAACAAATAACTCAGTCGAGGGTTGGCATAACGCGTCGTATACAAAGCGGAATTACCAGCAGTCAGGCAGCCAGCAAGTCTAAATACGCTCAACTATCAAGACATCTTGCTGCAATTCTTCCTACATATGCAGGGCGTGATCTTAAGGACTATCTGCGTGCCGTTTCTCATAATATTGACTTCTAAAATAAACATTATTATATATGCTTTAAACTAGTAATTTATATTTAATGAAACTTAAATATGAAACTGAAATGTCGGCGCGATTTTGTCTGCTGGCTTTTGACGCTGCGTTTTAATCGGCGCTATTTTGTCAGCACTATTTTGTCAGCGCTCATATGTCTATCGCACAAATGTCGGGTCACAGTTGAGGAGACAGCTGACATCCCTGCATTTTTTGAAAAATCACAATTGGCAATCACTTGGCTCACCACTTTCAGCAGCTTTTCAAAGCTGACCCTCCAGCTGGGATGTTGGATATCTATGGTCCATGGTTCTTGAGGCCAATCCTCCAATTAGCTGTGAATCCCCAAGCCTCACTGAGACTGCACATGTAGTGAACCAGCTGAGGGTGGAGAAGGGCTGCAGGGATCTGTGGTATCCGGTGTGAACTGCTCCAGGCTGGTGGTAAGGCTGCCCTCCTGACATTGCAAGCAATCTTTGCTTCCATTTGGGAGATGGGTGTCATCCTAACTTACTGAAAAACGAGACTGTCATCTCTATCTGGAAAGGGAAGGGTGATCACCTGGTTTGCAGCAACTACAGGGGGATAACACTGCTCTCGGTGCCGGGTAAGATCCTTGCTAGGGTAATCCTCAATAGGATATGTGATCACTTGCTCACCTGCCAGCGACCAGCATAGTCTGGTTTTACACCTAAGAAGTCTACCAAAAGCAAACGCAAATATCGGTGGATTTTCTTTGCATCCTTTGTTGATTTTCATAAGGCTTTCAAACTCAGTTGATCGAGCTGCCCTGTGGGACATCCCATCAAGGTTGCTGTATATCATGGCTGGCCTGTACACTGGTACTGTGAGTGCTGTGCGGAGTGGAGGCAGAACATCTGAATTTTTCCCAGTTGATGCTGTGGTTCTTCAAGGGTGCATTCTGCTCCTACTCTGTTCAATCCTTGCTTTGGCTGGGTGTTGGGGAAGGTCATGAGGTCCAGTGGCTGTGGTGCATCTGTTGGTGAAGAATGATTCACTGATCTTGACTTTGCTGACAATGCTGTGATCTTTGCAGAGTCAATGGAGGCTCTGATCGGGGCTCAGGAGTCTGAGTTTCTGGGGTTGCAAGTGTCCTGATAAAAACCAAAGATCCAGGCCTTTAATGACCTCTTGGGCACAGCCATCAGCAATGTGTCTGTTTGCGGAGAGATTGTTGACCTTGTTGAGAGGTTTACTGACTTTGGCAGTGACATTCATGTCTCTGGTGACTCTTTCTATGAAATCAGTAGATGGATTGGGAGAGCATGGGGGTCTTGAGGTCGCTGGAAAGGGGTGTGTGGCACTGAAGATATCTATGCAAAATGACAAAGGTCCAAGTGTTTAGAATCCTGGTGCTTCCTGTCTTGCTTTATGGTTGCGAGACATGGATGCTATCCAGTGACCTGAGATGAAGACTAGACTCCTTTGGTAGTGTGTATCTTGGGAGAATCCTTGGGTGCCACTGGTTTGACTTTGTGTTGAATGAGCTGTTGCTCATGGAGTCCTGAATGAGGCACATTACCTGCATGGTGAGGGAGCGTCAGTTACTGCACTACAGCCATGTGGCGTGATTACCCGAAGGTGCGGAGGACCCGAGTAGCTGGACCAGGCCAAGGGGACGCCCATGTAACACCTGGCTGCAGCAGTTAGAGAGTCATTTCCAGAGGGTGGGACTGGACCGCGTGTCTGCCTGGGTGGTGGCCAACCGGGATCCCAAGTTGTTTTGTCATGTAGTAGGTGCGGCAATGTGCTGTACCAGTGCATGCTCCCCGACTTGACCTGACCTGAATTTTGTAGGTTGATGCCAACTGAGGTAATTATGTGTCATTAATAAAACATGTATCTTCCACGAGATAACTGAAACTTTCTTCTCACACAATCAATGGGTAAGGCACTTTTGTAACACGAGCAAGAAAAAAATGGCTGTTTTAAAAAACAGACGAATTGTTTAAGAAAATAAAGGGGGGAGGTTTAAAAGTAAAGATGAATTAATACTCTTTAGCAGCACACATTAAGTTCAATTCCTTGATGCTTTTAAACAGAGTAGTCAATGGGTCAACACCTGAGTATATGGAGACACTGGTGAGGTGCTGTGCTCCTTCTCGCCCATGCAGGTCTGCCAGTGAAGGGTGTCTTATGATGCCACCTCTGTGTTGTGCCAAATCTCAATTCAGTTGCTTTTCATGTGGAGCTCCTAGTTGGTGAAAGTAGCTGCCCATCTTCATCTGGATTGATGTCTCCTTCAATGTGTTTAAGAAATGATTGAAGACCTTCCTGTTCTGTGAATATCCACCAAACTGTGAAAGAATGTTTTGTGCTCTGTGGATGTCTGTCATATTGTTAATTGATTATTTTTTGTTTTGCTACCTTTATTCACTTGTCACCTGTTCAGTGACCCGTCATTTGCTTCGATAGACATATGAGCGCCGACAAAATAGCGGCGAACGCGGCGTCAAAATCGCGCCAACAAAATCGCACCAACAAAATCGCACCAACAAAATCGCAAAAGTTTCATTAAATATGAATTACTAGTTTAAAGCATATATAATAATGTTTATTTTATAAGTCAATATTATAAGATAACAACACGCAGATAGTCCTTAAAATCACGTCCTGCAAGAATTGCAGCAAGACATCTTGATAGTTGAGCTTATTTAGACTTGCTGGCTGCCTGACTGCTAGTAATTAGCAGACGTATACGACGCGTTATGCCAACCCTCGACTGAGTTATTTGTTCGCAGCATGCCATCAGCAGTTATAACAGTTATAACCTAGCACATAATGTGTACATAATGCGCACGTATGCGTCCCACTCTCTTGGCCTCTTTTGCGATTTTGTCGTGGCTCTTTTGTCGGGACGCATTTGTCAAAAACCAGTTATCGAGTTTGTCGGCGCTCATTTGTCCGTCGCGGTTTTATCGGTGCTCATATGTCTATCGTGTTTTTGTCGGTGAACCCACCTGTTCTGCTACACATGAATAAAAAAGTCCATAGACTGATGTTACTTGATTATGTTAACCTCCTTTGTAAGTTGCTTTGGATAAAAGTGTCTGTCAAACAAATAAATGTAAATGTTAATGGCATACCATCCACACACAAGGACAGAGTGCCAAGAAATACAGTGCCACCAGAGCAAGAATGCAACACAGCAAAAAGATTTTATAAAAATATATAAACATATTAAAAAGCTGGCCTGGTGGTCTTGTGTTTAAACTGAAATGCTGAAGCATCAGCAAAACTGATGTCATCTGGATGTGAGCTTTTGAATTGTACCTGCTGGATGCTCAGACATTGTCTTATATGATATCGATATTGTAATGGAGTCAGCTGGGATGATATCAGCATTGAGTCAGCAATAGGATAAGCTGTGCTAGTCGACGGAGATCTGATAAAATGAGCAAGTCGGCCACAGTGGCATGATCTCCATCCTTATGTGGCTAAACCAAGCTGTACATTTAAGAAGAGTGAGCTACCTAAAAGAGCAAAGAAATGAGCAAACGTCCATTGGGCCAGCACTGGTGTGCACCAAACGACACTAAACATGCTGACAATGGAGATACGTTTCAAGAACAAACTCCACAGAGACACAGAAAACATAATGACATAGGAGACATGTGAGTGCAAACTGAAAGATTTGGTGTGGAGAAACACAGCAGTCTGTGGAAGAAGATCAGACTGGTAGAAATGACCTGTTTGTCCAGGTACCTTCTACCATACAGCTGGTGGGCAGAGTGTCCAGAGACTGATGGTTCTGCACCATGTCAGAGGGTCTGCAGGTGCAGCATTTCTAGAAGATGTCTTCAATGGAGGGGACAGAGATGTCCCAGTGATTTCTTTTCAGCTTTCTGCTTCATCCGCTACAATATTTTGAGGCCTGTGATTTTGAAAGTAAAGCATCTTTTAGTATAGAAAACAACAACAAGAAAAGGCTAAGTTTACAGAAGAGACATTTTTCCCATTGTTATTTGCTTTTTATTCAATGTGTGTAACAACCTTTTTCTTTATTCTTGTGTGGATTGTTTGCTTTGAATTTTCACTAAACCTTTTAAAATGAACTTTTGCACTGAGAAGTTTCTTTCAGCAAGTTTTTGACCAGTGCTCGATCCCGTTTTAGCTACAACAAGTGTGAGTTACAAACACAAGAGGGCGCCACTCCTCACACTGGAGTATCTCACTGACACGCCCACTGAGGTCACCTTCCCAGAATCCTCTCAGTGTCTCCGACATCTACTGCACATGATATATGTGTCCACCTGTCGGTCACTAAGCCCACTGACAGATATATGTCGATGTCCTGTGTAGACCTGGGGGTCATGTCTTGTAGAATGATGTCGGCCTCTTCAGTCCACTTGGCTATAATGGCAGTCACTTCCTGTGTCTCCCACCTTACTGTCCACACTGCCTTCAATCCTAATCCTCTCCTCCCTGTGACCTTCTCTTTCTGTGTATGGCTGGCTGGTCATTTCTACTGCTGCTGTCCACCTTTCCTCCTGTTCATATGACTGTCCTCCTCTCTCTCCTTATCCTCTGCATTGTCTTCCTATTTTATTCATTCCTTTTTCATTCTGTTCATCTCCTTCTTTTGTCTCTCTTTATCTTTGCTCTACTGTTCGCTTTGTCCTTATCTGTCACTTCAGTCCAGCTCTAGCTGTCCACTCCTCTTTGTCTGCTGTCACTTTAGTCAGCTCTTCTCCTCACACTGACTGTGTTTCTCCTCCTTTTTCTATTTTAGTGATTTTTAACAAACTTTAGTGAGGACATCAGAGGAGTGTAAGGGGGAAAGTGACAATGGAGGACAGGAACAAGTACGAGATTAAAATAAAGAATGGACAAAAGAAATAAAAGAACAGTCTGGACAGAGAGGATGAGGAGAGTGACCAGTGTGGCGGAGGGGTTTAGGGTCACAATGCTGTCTTTACGAATTTAATTATTAAAGGGAAATCTGCACTTGTGTTCTCGTCATGTCCATCTGTCTGTCCATAAGGGACACCTGATTAAACACAGTGTTTGTGTTGAGGGAGTGGAAAAGCCAGAGCCATAATGTGACAATAAATAAAATTCATGAGACACACACACACTCAGACACTCACACACACACACACACTTGTTGTTCACTTACTCCAGTTTCTCTACTTTGCAGTTTTCACTCCTCAGCCCCTCACACAGCTGATCCACTCCGGAATTATCCATGCTGTTGCCCCTCAGGATCAGTTCAGTCAGTCTTGAGTGTTGAGCAGAAAGAACTGAGGAGAGAGCTGAGGAACATCTGGAGGTGAGACCACAAAGAGACAGGCTGTGGAGAAGAAGAGAAAGAAGTGAGGACATGAGGAGAGAGAGACAGACAGAAGGACAAACAACACAAAGGTTCATTTGCATTCTGACTTTTTACTGAAATGCAGTGTGAACACGAGACCACATTGAGGTCCAAATGGCTTGAGGCTCCTGCAGGTCTCATCCTTTATCATTTTTAACTGGGAATGGTTATGCTTTGTTTTTTAGTTCTGAGGTTTTCAAAAGTGGTGATGTTAAAATGTGTGCATAAAACTGAATGAAGCTCCTCAATGTCCCTCTCCAGATGCCTCATGCATAATGCCGTGCGTAGAATTCGCACTATAACATGGTATAAGCACAAAGGACGAAACGTGCTTACGCACTGAAAAATCAAGATGCATAAATCTGTGCGTTCGCCCACTTCTGTGTTCTTCCGCTCCAAAAATCCCGATCAGTGTGAAAAGTAACACACGTGCGTGCACCTTCTATCCCACTCCGTCTCCTCCCAGAATTACGCCTCTTTGAATATGCAAATCAATATAAATAGCCCATAAGCTCAGTGTTCTGTGAAAAGGCAATGGCAAAAGCACGGGCGAAAATATAAGAATTTCAGCGAATACCAAGTGGAGGCAAAGGAAAAACATACTATTTGTTGGTTTAAACAGTGGTATATAATCAAGAAAATGAAGTTGATCGAGTGACATAGCGTGTTGGAGAAACTTGAAAGCTCACCTTCACAAAGTCACAGTGGCCAACATAAAAAAGAAGTTGTCAAATATCAAAGTCGACATGAAAAGGCGAGTTATAGCCCACCATCTGAGTGTCATATGAAAGCTTATTAGGGTACAGAGAAAAAAAATAGGCACACAGTGAGGATAAAAGCATGAAATGTCAACTTCAATCTGGACATCTCCACTTTAAATATGTGGTTTATTTTGTCATTAAAGTAGAACATCATAAACTTCATCTTAAAATCATTTAATTTACTAGTTTCTCAAATCCCATCGTAACTAAAGTAGCAAGTTAAATGCTTTGTTTCATATTTGATCTTCTACGTGCTCTGTGTGTGTGAATCATTACGTGCTTCCAGGCTTTCTCTTCCTCCAACAGGACACAGAATCCATTACATTCATAATATTACAGCTCTCTGAATAATTAAAACACTGAGATGTATACTTGATATCATTTTCATAATGATAGGAGTTAAAGCATGGGAACATGGTGGCGAGGTGATTGTGTTTGACCTTTGATGAATTTAGTGCAGCAGTACTGTCTCAAACGTACTAACCTCCAATTCCTGTCCTTACTTTTCTTTCTCCAAATACCCAATCACCACACAATCAGCTCTGTAATAGACATTAAGCCATCTGTAAGCTTACAACGATGATTCTTGAACACTTTTTAGGAACACTGAAATATCTTCGTAGTACATGTTTAATTGTTCTATCCTTCACGCCAGTCCCAGTGAAGCATACAGGGCATGGCAGGAACAATCCGTGAGCGGAGCGCCAGATCCTTCCTAGCATAGCGACACCGTGTCCTTTAATTATTATCAATATAGATTATTTAAATGAAGTTAAAGTTTTATCTGTATAATATAATAAACCTATTCTGCTGCATTTCATCTTTAAAATGGTATCGTGGAGTGCCATCGCTCTTTATAAAGTGGCTCTGGTTGTGTAATATGATAATTGTAGTGCAAGTTTACAGTGAGGTGATTGTACTTATAAGTACCAGCAGTTCTACAAGGAGCAGCTGATGGACTGATTTAATTGTGTTTAGAGCTCTTGGTATGAAACTCTTTTTGAACCGCAAGGTCTGTACAGGAAAGGTTTTGAAGCATTTGCCATGTGAGAAGCAGTTCAAATAGGAAGCATGGCTGAGGCAGCGTGTACTTGATGCTGTATACCGATAATTCTCTTTCCGATCAGCTTCTCCGAGTGGTGCAGTCAGAGTAATATGGAAAAAGATGATCCGCTGTGGCAACCCCTAATGGAAGAAGCTGAAAGAAGAAGAAGAAAGTATAGTGAGAGTAACAATGCTACAGCAGTTATGGTATTTGGAATAGTTTGACCATTCCCTGGACCATTATATTGTTACAGGTTAATTACAATTAGATTCCTTAAACTAATAAACAATATGCAGTTGATTTAAGTGTATTTATAAAGTCGCGTCAGGGATGTGGATCTGAAAAAGAAAGGGTAACCACACAGGAACAGTAGCACTGCTTTGATGCTGGGTGTGGCCAGTCTGCAAAACCGAGCGGAGAACTTGTGTACGACAGGGTATGAGGTGCCATGGATATGTGCGTGGCTTTCTACCAAGTTCAGGTTTTATACATCGCGATTTGAACGTGGAAACGTTCTTACGCAACATGTCTGTGCAAACGCACCGTTTATACATGAGGCCCCTGGTCTTTTCTGGCCGTGTTCACTTTTCTCGTGGTCTGTTCTGAGTATTGTTGACGCTGTACCCAGATCGCAGTTTTAGAACAGTTCCACCACTAGTGCAGAGAAGAGAAATTCTATTTTGCGCATCTCCAATCAATCCCATTAAATAACTAAAAAAATTTGATTTAATGTAGGTCTTTCAGCAGTTTTGTATTTATGTACCAGTAAGACTTGTTAGAATGTGAAAGCAGAGCAAAAATGTGAAGAGTCACAAGCAAGTGATCAGAAAAGCCAGTGAAAAGAATGTTAACTATGAGGTTCCTATGATGTTTCTGTATGTACTGTAAAACCTGCTACGTCTGACCATAGAGAACAGCCATACAGAGATCTTAACCCATGTTTACTGCCTCAGACCAGGATACAATGCCATCCAAACATCATTAAAATTATTCTTGGTGATCCCTGATATGAGTGCCTTGACAGATCCCTTGTACCACTCCAGCCCATTCCTGTCTAGCTACGCATTCTCAGTACAGTTAAAGTAACCCCCCACAAACACCAGCTCCTCATCCTCACACTGCACCAGCACATCATGTGAGATAGAAAAGCAATGGAGTCTTTCTGTCCCTGCATTAGGTGGTACACATTGAAATACACCCACTTCATTTCAGCATTGTGGGCTGCTACCTTTAGTAGACTTCCTTGAATTAATTTGGTACATTCAACCGGGTCCTGCACAAAACTTTTAGAAAACCCCACACTAAGATTAAAGGCATGACTTAGAAATGCCACCCTGCCCACTCCCTCTGCCATTCTGACTAGTTAGTAGCCTCAGTGTGAATTTCATGAAGAAAAGCGATGTTGGTCTTATTTGGGCTAAATACTCAAACAATGATGTTCCTTTCAGTGAATTTGTACATCCATCCATCCATCCATTCATCCACTTCCACTTATCCGAGTTCGGGTCGCGGGGGTAGCAGCTTAGGGAGAGAAGCCCAGATTTCCCTCTCCCCGGCCACTTCTTCCAGCTCTTCCGGGAGATTCCCAAGGCGTTCCCAGGCCAGCCGGAAGACATAGTTCCTCCAGCGCATCCTGGGTCATCCCCGGGGCCTCCTCCCAGTTAGACATGCCCAGAACACCTCACCAGGGAGGCGTCCAGGAGGCATCCTGATCAGATGCCCAAGCCACCTCATCTGACTCCTCTCGATGCGGAGGAGCAGCGGCTCTACTCTGAGCCCCTCCCGGATGACTGAGCTTCTCACCCTATCTTTAAGGGAAAGCCCAGACACCCTGCGGAGGAAACTCATTTCAGCCGCTTGTATTCGCAATCTCATTCTTTCGGTCACTACCCATAGCTCATGACGATAGGTGAGGGTAGGAACGTGGATCGACTGGTAAATTGAGAGCTTTGCCTTACGGCTCAGCTCTTTTTTCACCACGACAGACTGATGCAGAGCCCGCATCACTGCAGATGCCGCACCGATCCGCCTGTCGATCTCACGATCCATTCTTCCCTCACTCGTGAACAAGACCCCGAGATACTTAAACTCCTCCACTTGGGGCAGGATCTCCCCCAACCCTGAGAGGGCACTCCACCCTTTTCCGGCTGAGGACCATGGTCTCGGATTTGGAGGTGCTGATTCTCATCCCAGCCGCTTCACACTCAGCTGCGAACCAATCCAGAGAGCTGAAGATCATGGCCTGATGAAGCAAACAGGACAACATCATCTGCAAAAAGCAGTGACCCAATCCTGAGTCCACCAAACCGGACCCCTTCAACACCCTGGCTGCGCCTAGAAATTCTGTCCATAAAAGTTATGAACAGAATCGGTGACAAACGGCAGCCCTGGCGGAGTCCAACTCTCACTGGAAACAGGCTCGATTTACTGCCGCAATGCGGACCAAGCTCTGACACGGTTGTACAGGGACCGAACAGCTCTTATCAGGGGGTCCGGTACCCCATACTCCCAGAGCACCCCCCACAGGATTCCCCGAGGGACACGGTCGAACGCCTTTTCCAAGTCCACAAAGCACATGTAGACTGGTTGGGCAAACTCCCATGCACCCTCCAGGACTCTGCTAAGGGTGTAGAGCTGGTCCACTGTTCAGCAACCAGGGCCGAAAACCACACTGTTCCTCCTGAATCTGAGGTTCGACTATCCGACGGACCCTCCTCTCCAGAACCCCCGAATAGACTTTTCCAGGAGGCTGAGGAATGTGATCCCTCTATAGTTGGAACACACCCTCCGGTCCCCCTTTTTAAAAAGGGGGACCATCACCCCAGTCTGCCAGTCCAGAGGCACTGTCCCCGATGTCCATGCGATGTTGCAGAGACGTGTCAACCAAGACAGTCCTACAACATCCAGAGCCTTAAGGAACTCCGGGCATATCTCATCCACCCCCGGGGCCCTGCCACCAAGGAGTTTTTTGACCACCTCGGTGACTTCAGTCCCAGAGATGGGAGAGCCCACCTCAGAGTCCCCAGGCTCTGCTTCCTCATTGGAAGGCATGTTAGTGGGATTGAGGAGGTCTTCGAAGTACTCCCCCACCGACCCACAACGCCCAGTGAGGTCAGCAGCGCACCATCCCCACCATATACGGTGTTGACACTGCACTGCTTCCCCCTCCTGAGACGCCGGACGGTGGACCAGAATCTCCTCGAAGTCGTCCGAAAGTCGTTCTCCATGGCCTCTCCAAACTCCTCCCATGCCCGAGTTTTTGCCTCAGCAACAACCGAAGCCGCATTCGCTTGGCCTGCCGGTACCTATCAGCTGCCTCCAGAGACCCACAGGACAAAAAAGGTCCTATAGGACTCCTTCTTTAGCTTGACGGCATCCCTCACCGCCAGTGTCCACCAACGGGTTTGGGGATTGCCTCCACGACAGGCACCGACCACCTTACGGCCACAGCTCCGGTCAGTCGCCTCAACAATAGAGGCATGGAACATGGCCCATTCGGACTCAATGTCCCCCACCTCCCTCGGGACGTGGTTGAAGTTCTGCCGAAGGTGGGAGTTGAAGCTACTTCTGACAGGGGACTCTGCCAGCCGTTCCCAGCAGACCCTCACAACACGTTTGGGCCTACCAGGTCTGACCGGCATCTTCCCCCACCATCGAAGCCAACTCCCCACCAGGTGGTGATCAGTTGACAGCTCCGCCCCTCTCTTCACCCGAGTGTCCAAGACATATGGCCGCAAGTCCGACAACACGACCACAAAGTCTATCATCGAACTGAGGCCTAGGGTGTACTGGTGCAAAGTGCACATATGAACACCCCTATGCTTGAACATGTTGTTCATTATGGACAATCCGTGGCGAGCACAGAAGTCCAATAACAAAACACTGCTCGGGTTCAGATCGGGGGGGCCATTCCTCCCAATCACGCCCTTCCAGGTCTCACTGTCATTGCCCACGTGGGCATTGAAGTCTCCCAGCAAAACGAGGGAATCCCAGAAGGTATGCCCTCTAGCACCCCTCCAGAGACTCCAAAAAGGGTGGATACTCCAAACTGCTGTTCAGCGCATACGCACAAACAACAGTCAGGACCCTTCACCCCACCCGAAGGCGGAGGGAGGCCACCCTCTCGTCCACCAGGGTAAACCCCAACGCAAAGGCTCCAAGTCGGGGGGCAATAAGTATGCCCACAAAGCTTGGCGCTTCTCACCGGGGGCAACTCCAGAGTGGTAGAGAGTCCAGCTCCTCTCAAGGAGATTGGTTCCAGAGTCCAAGCTGTGCGTCGATGTGAGTCTGACTATATCTAGCCGGAACCTCTCAACCTCGCGCACTAGCTCAGGCTCCTTCCCCTTCAGAGAGGTGACATTCCATGTCCCAAGAGCCAGTTTCTGTAGCCGAGGATCAGACCGCCAAGGTCCCCGCCTCCGCCACCACCCAACTCACACTGCACCTGACCACCTTGGCCCCTCCCATAGGTGGTGAGCCCATGGGAAGTGAATTTGTACAACCATTCAAATATAAAGTTTTTAGAAAATTGAATGGTGTTGGATAAGAGAAAAAGAGTAGATGCTACAGCCATGTGTGTCTGATTGATGTCTTAATGCTGTCTGCCTGCCTACGTACCACTGAGCCATTCTCTTTACTGTTTTGACGTCAGCTGTTTGCCTTTTTCCCTACTAAGTAATCTCTGTTTGTATTACCTTTAACTATTCATCACTACAATGCTGGTTATACACTTACAGAGACGCAGAGTTGAGTTGCTCTCTCTCTCATTCTTCCTAGGGCACGTAGTGGAAGCAGAAGCGGAAGCAGAAAATGGCCGACAGTGAGGTGAATCGCGTTGCAGTCGTAGTAAAAGAACTCCAGGCACTCGACGAACAGATTCAGAAACTCCTGTCCCATCTGTAATCAGCGTAACATCAACCCCACGTTGTGCCGCTCAAGTGAATTTCACTCCCGCGCCCCGTAGGAGCGACACCGCTGATAACCTCGGCGTATTTCAGCAATGCAGGTGGGGGTTCGAGGCCAGAACACCTCCATCGACACAGGCGAGCATCTTAACTCAGAACCGGTTCAACCCTCTCCACGTCCTTCAGCCCCTTGTGATGTAATTGTGGTAGGTAATTACTATTTTGTTAGAAATCTCAATATCGCATGCCCTAATGGAAAATCGTTTGTTTCTTGTTTTCCCGGTGCTCATGTCCGAGATGTGATGAGACGTGTTTCCGGCAATCCACGAGAAGCACAAGAACAGGGCATTTGGAGCAATTGTTTCGCATGCCTGCGTAAACGATATAAGGCACCGACAATCAGAAATCCTCAAGGCTGACTTCACAGAATTAATTAAAGACACGAAGGAGAGGACCCCATCGGCAAAGATCTTCATTTCAGGTCCACTACCTCTCATCAGACGATCCAACGAGTACTACAGTCGTCTGCTAGGATTGAACAACTGGCTACAGGGTTTCTGCAAGAAGAAGACATCGGTTTCATCAACAATTGGAATCTCTTTTTGGAAAGGCCGTTTCTTCAAGCGAGATGGCCTGCATCCGAACTGTTTCGGCGCCCGGGTCCTCTCCGAAAACATATCGAAGGTAATTTGTTTATCTTGACTATCTATCTCTGCTCTTAACCCCTTCGGAAATGATACTGTTGTGTTAGGATATGATAAGTGTTTAATAAAATCTTCCGTTAAAGTGCACAACATTAATACTGTAATAAGCAATCTCAATGCACGTAGAAAATCTAGGAAATACGGCATAAACTCCAATAATCTAATTAAAATTACTATTTTAGAGGAACAATGTATTAAAACTATAAAAACAGATCATAGATTAAACAAAAATACACACAGAGCGCTAATAAAATAATTTAGTTCCTATTCCAAAATAAAAAGCACATAGTATTCATCTCTGCACCTCCGAAACATTAAATATGGCACTATTAAATGTTAGAGCTTTAATTAACAAGGCATTTTTATCAACGATCTTATTAGTGATAAAAAAATAGATTTTATTGCACTAAGTGAAACGTGGCTTAGCTCAGATGGCGCAGCTGTTTTAATCGAATCTGCACCTCTGGATTACAGTTTTACTCATGCAGACCGCCATGGAAAAAGGGGCATTGGCAAACATTTACTCGAGCGATTAAAATGTAAAGATGTCAGTTTTGGTAAGTTCAAGTCCTTTGAGTATCTCGCCGTTGTTATTCATGGAGATTCTCAAGTTCTAGTATTATCCGTGTATAGACCTCCTAAATATTAACGCGTCTTTTTGAGGAATTCTCTGACTTAATGTCAATTTTAATTACTAACTATGACACACTCCTAATAGTTGGCGACTTTAATTTTCATATAGATAATCAGTGTGATCTAAAAGTAAAAGAATTTATGAACCTCCTGGATTCTTTTGATTTGAGACAACTCATAAATCAGCCTACACATAAAGCAGGTCATACGTTAGACTTAGTGATTACTAAAGGACTGAAAGTTGATATAAAACAGATCATTGATATTGGTCTATCAGACCATTTTCGTCTACTTTTAATATAGAAATAATGATAAAAAAAACACCCATGAGAAGCATATTGTTAAAAACGCTTCTTTGACTCAGCAGCAGCTTTAAAACTTACAAACATTTTAAGCAATCAGTCCGTTTATAGTGCCAGCTATAATAGCGAGGATAATGTAAATAGTAAGGTGGAAAGATTTAATACTAAAGTGAGAGCTGCTGTTGACATAGTTGCACCTGAAAAGACAGTGAAAAAATCTTCTAGCATTGTTATACCATGGAAGACCCAAAGAGTGTCTGATTTAAAGAGAACATGCCGTAGAGCTGAGCGTAAATGGAGGAAGACTAAACTTACTATCCACTATGAAATATTAAAAGTCAAAATAACAGAATACAATAACACTGTCCGTCTTGAGAGACGCTGCTATTTCTCAAGATTATAAATAACAATGCTAGTAATCCCAGAGTCTTATTCTACAATTGATCGCCTACTAAACCCAGGTAGCTCAAAGGAATGCCTCCTAAGTACTTCCAGTGAAACCTGTGAGGCTATGCTGTATTTTTCAATCAAAAATTAATGATATTAGAAATAACATAGTATATCTCCCCAACACTAAGGATCCTCCTAAACCCCAGCATCCTGTTATAAACAAATTAAACTCTTTCACTAGGATAGATTTACCTGATTTACAAAAATAATCTCAATTAAAACCCTCCACCTGGTCCTTGACCCAATACCAAAGGTTTTTCAAAGAAATATCAGGCGTGCTAATTGATAATATTCTTGACATAGTAAATTCGTCATTAGATACTGGGGTCTTCCCAGACTGTCTTAAGACTGCTGTAGTTAAACCCCTACTTAAGAAACATAATCTTGACCCTCGCTCTTGAAAATTTTAGACCCATCTCTAACCTGCCTTCTTAAGTAAAGTTCTGGAGAAGGCAGTCATTATGCAGTTAAATGACCACCTAAATAAACATGCTATTCTTGATAAATTTCAGTCGGGTTTTAGAACAAATCACAGCACAGAAACTGCACTTGTTAAAGTAGTAAATGACTTCTGGGTAAATGCAGACAGAGGCCATTTATCTGTTCTCATCCTCTTAGATCTGAGTGCTGCATTTGACACCATTGATCACAATATTCTTAGAAATCGCCTTAGTCAATGGGTGGGCCTCTCTGGCAGTGTCTTAAATTGGTTTGAATCCTACCTGACAGGGAGAAAATTTTTGTTAGTTGTGGTAATTACAACTCAAAGACACATGTTATTCGATATGGTGTTCCACAAGGCTCTATCCTGGGTCCGCTGTTCTAAATCTACATGCTTCCGTTAGGTCAGATTATCTCAGGGCACAACGTGAGCTACCACAGCTATGCTGATGACACACAGCTGTACTTATCAATAGCACCTGATGACCCTGATTCTCTTGATTCACTAACACAGTTTGACTTGTATCTCAGAATGGATGAATAGTAATTTTCTCAAGCTAAATAAAGAGAAAACTGAAATCTTAGTGATTCAGCAATAATGGATACAATGAGGCTATTAGAAATAAACTGGATACATTAGGATTAAAAGTCAAGACGGAGGTAAAAAGCTTAGGGGTGATTGTTGACTGTAATCTGAATTTTAAATCACATATTAATCAGATCACTAGGACAGCATTTTTTCACTTAAGAAACATAAGTAAAGTTAGACCTCTTATATCACTGAAAGATGCTGAGAAATTAGTTCACGCGTTTGTTTTCAGTCGACTAGATTACTGTAACGCACTCCTCTCAGGACTACCCAAAAAGACATAAATCGTTTGCAACTAGTGCAGAATGCAGCTGCTAGAATCCTAACTAGGAAAAGAAAATCGAACACATTTCTCCAGTTTTGATGTCACTACACTGGTTACCTGTGTCATTCAGGATTGACTTTAAAATTCTGCTTATGGTTTATAAAGCCTTAAATAATCTCCCCATCTTATATATCGGAATGTCTGACACCTTATATTCCAAATCGTAACCTCAGATCCTCAAATGAGTGTCTCCTTAGAATTCCAAGAACAAAACTTAAAAGAAGTGGTGAGGCGGCCTTCTGCTGTTATGCACCTAAAATCTGGAATAGCCTGCCAATAGGAATTCGCCAGGCTGATACAGTAGAGCACTTTAAAACACTGCTGAAAACACATTACTTTAACATGGCCTTGTCATAACTTCACTGTAATTTAAAATCCTGATACTCTGTATGTTCAATTCATCATAATAACTATTCATGGTGGCTCTAAAATCGTACTGACCCCTACTCTCTCTTCTGTTTCTTTTCCGGTTTCTTTGGTGCCACCACCACCTACTCAAAGCTTCATGATGCTCCAACAATGATGGATGGATTAAAAGGCAGAAGTCTATGACCATCATCATCAAGCCTTCCGTGAGAACCCTAAATCCAAAGAGGACTGTTTGATTTATGTTAGGTAGAATGCCCAGAGGGGACTGGGCGGTCTCATGGTCTGGAACCCCTGCAGATTTTATTTTTTCTCCAGCCGTCTGGAGTTTTTTGTTTTTCTGTCCCCTGGCCATTGAACCTTACTCTTATTCGATGTTAATGTTGATTTATTTTGTTTTATAATTGTGTCTTTCATTTTTCTATTCTTTAATATGTAAAGCACTTTGAGCTACTGTTTGTATGAAAATGTGCTATAGAAATAAATGTTGTTGTTGTTGTTGTTGTTGGTCCTAAAATTTGAAAATCCCTATATCCTTATTATTTTGGTAATAACTGAAAGCCATATACCAATCTGCATTTGTGGAAGTAGTGTGCACACTTTTTTTCCCAGAATCTTCACTTCCATTCTGGCAGTAAACAACATAGATATTGTTGATAATAGTCAATGTATGTCCAACTTGTCTTTAGCAATTAGACAGTTCATTATAAATGTTGTTCCTTTCCTTATTTATTTGTAATCCTAATTCACTGTAACTAAGAGAAATTATTCAAAATCAAAATTACAATTTCACATTTTCTGTGTGAGATCTTATATCCGATTATTCTTTCAGCAGCTTGGTTAAACAAGAAATTTTGTACATCCAGTTACAGTCCTTCATAAGTGTGAGTAAGTACTGCTTTGTTGGAAATATTTGTTATTAGCACCCGTTGTTTCAAAATGGATTTATTATTGTAAATGAGTGAGTCAACTATTAAATTTTCAGTTCATTAAAAAAAAAATCACACATTTATTCTGACATATAAATGCAATATTTTTTTAGCTATCAGTTGATCAAGTAATAAATCACTTCTTAATTTAATAATTTAATAATATTTTCATAATTCTTTCTGTAAGAGCCATTTTCCTAGGTATATAAAATTCATAAATATTATATTAAGATGACAATACATAATCTATGGGAGGTTCCTATAACCCCCATAAAAATAATCATATTGGTATATTCTTGCCATTTCTATCAGCTTTAAGTAAACATTATTCTTCAGTTAGTGACCAGCCTTGCCATGTGTAAGGTGTTGAAGACATAAGGTTTTAAACCATGCCTGCGGGTCTACGGGCCTTTTGAGTGTGTGAAACAACTCTAAGAAAACAGTGCTTATTTAAATACTATACCATATGCTTAAGGTGTACAGAAGAAGAAATTAAGAACCTTTAAGTATAGATAGAAGAAGTAAAGAACTTTTAAGTACAGAAATAACTAAAGTTTTTCAAAAAAAGATAAATTTAGAGAAGATACGTTTTTCATATTTTTTTGCCTTTTATTCTAGGTGTGTAACTATTTTTTCTTTATTCTTGTGTGAATTATTTGCTTTTAACTTTCACTAAATAATTTTAAAATGAACTTTTGGACTGAGAGACTT